>NC_056743.1:1147459475-1147754475 GCF_019279795.1 Protopterus annectens | reverse complement strand
AATAATAGGGTTGGGGTTACCACCTGTCCACCTTTGTGAGGGACACTCCACTTTGGGCAGTTGTGTCCTGCAAAATAAATGTAATTATGGCAAATGTCCTGTGATTTAGGGCAAAGATTTCCAATATTGTCTGTAGTAGTTGCATAAAACAATTATTTTGTATCTGAAACACCTAAATGTTATAAGAAACAGTATAAGCAACTATAATGCTACAAGAATAACCTTTTATTTAGGCAAAACAGTGACATACTCTCCTTTCTACTGGCTGTGGGTATGTGTTGCCCTGCAAAATCTGACGTCTCTACATACAGGTCCTATAGGGTTGTCACCTTTCCAAATGGCCAAGTGGGACATGTTCTGTAGAAATGTCAGACTTTCCAGGACAAAACATAGCTGCAGCTGTGCATAGTACAGAATTATACTTATTTGCACAAATAAAAGCTTATTCTAGTAACATTTGAATTGCTTATGCTACTTCACAAAACATAGAAGTTTAATATATAAAATAACATTTATGCAACTATTACAGAAACGTAGAATATAATACTGTCCTGTAATCAGGACATTTGCTATGTCTTGATTATTTTTGCAGGACACAACTGCCTAAAGAGGGACTGTCCCTCGCAAAGTGGGACAGGTGTTAACCCTAAAGTCCCACCTTGGCCAGTTGAAAAGGTGGCAAACCTATAATATGTATGCGGTAGCATAACTCGGCTGATGGATGTGGCTCCCAAAACCCAATTACTTGTCTGTATTGAAGAGTCTTGGTTCCCATGTATCAGCCAGATTGGAGCAGATTGTATGAGGAACACACAAATAATATGATTAATTTGCTGGACAGGCCACTGATTCTGTACAGTCAAATACCATGCCGTCACCTAATGGGCAGCCATTCCCGATATTGTAGTCATGTAGTCTGATGTAATAGGCATCACAAGGTAATATTGTGGTCCTCGCTCCCACCCAGGGTTGTGAGTGACAGATGCAAGCACCAGTGTCGGTGCTTGCAAGTGCGGGAGCAAGTGGGTGTAAGCGTGTTTGGCTACCAGTATGTGAGTATTGCACTGGTAAAGCAACGTAGAGGTCAGCAGTGCTTAACACCGCACAAACCCACGCACACCCACTCTCAACTGCTTTAGTGTGCCTTACACCCTCCATATCCAATGAGCTTGTTATGTCCTGCAACCAAATGAACGTCCTCTGCAAAGGTCGGAACCAGGACCCTGCGCACACAGCTAATGTGAATTACCAATACACCATGGCAGATATACAGACAATGGACAGTACCACAAACATCATACAATGCAGTCATTCAACAGTATAGGAATGTATCCCATCATGTAGATGTTTATGTGAGTGTTTATGTCCACCATATAGGTACATTCATATATAGAGATATATCAGGAACATACCATGTGGCAACAAAGCATTACAAACAAATGAAATGGGAAGCATGAGCGATGCCTGTATTATGTAGTGGTGTTGCTCTATGTAATCTCAAGACTCCCTCAGACAGACGTGTCATTCATACACACAAATAGTTGTACATTGGCCGTATACATCACTCTGGGCATGTAATGTACATTAACACAACGGTACCTGTCCATTCATTATGTGTGAACAGTACTCTTGCAAGGTGCTGTGTGCAACATCATCATCATGATAAAGGTAAATGGGGTAACCATAGAGGGACCGGTAGTGTTGTGTGTACAGTGGGGTCATCCTCATCACGTGTACCTGGACCATGTAGGAGTGATGTGCATACCAGGATCGTGCACCTGAGGGACAGGGGTGAGGATAACAGGAGTATGTTGTGATGCATATTACAAGGGTTTCATGTGTCCAGTGGGCACGTGTGTGTAATGGACAGCTATGTTTATGGCAGATGTTGCCCTAGGAACCGATTGGCCTTATGTTTCCATAGGTGAGGGTCGGATGTAGGGGAAGCAGTGTAGGTATGGCTGAGGAGGATAGGTAGGATCACAGAAAAGACAGCATACAGGGTTGGTATATGACACATGTGGGGGGGATACACCCCGGATGGGGATGGGTGTTCGGCATTCACAAGCCCATGGGAGCAGTGGGACGGAAGTCCCCAGCCATGGGCAACTGCCACTGCACCTAAACAGCTGCAAAGGAGGCAGTGCTGGGGGCTGTCCAGGAGGGGCAGCATCACCCTGTAAATGTGACACTCTGCCCTTGAGCTGGCATATCTGGCTTTGGAACCCCTTAGTGAGCCACCAACACAACACGTCCGGGACCGCACAACAGCAGACATGTACCTGTCTGGTCCCGCTCCCAGGGGGACATGCTCCATCCTCAGTGGTGGTACCACCAGAAGGTGATGCAGAGCCAACAGAGATTGATGTCCAAGGCTGGGCCCCAGATGTGCTACTGCCCGGTGCCATGGTTAGCTGAAGTGGGACTGGAGTTTCTGCCGGGACCTCCCAACCCATTCAGCCTATGATGTTGCAGTTTAAACCCACATATGGCTTAGTGATAGACAACAGCATACAGGATTACCTATGACAGTATGCATAGATAACACCATCAACCCAACACAACAGCATACAAGATTACCTACAATAGTATGCATCGATATCACCATCAGCCCAGCACAACAGATGGTATACATTTGCAGAGGGAGCACAACACATGCATATATACTGCATGCCATTAGTACAATGTGTAGTAGACATGTGGCCGCAGCTATGAACAGTTGCCCATTATTGGGTTGTCACTGTGAACCCCCCCAGACAGTGTTTGCCATACCACTGTCTGATGTGACACATGTCCAGTCAGGGATGAGATGGCAGTAACACATCCTTATCATCATGTACTATCTGCCATCCTCACACCATGCTTCTGCTGTGCACAGATGTGTGTTGAGTGTGTAACAAAGGAAACAAATGGTTGCACACACTGACCAGTTCACAGATGGCCCTATAGATGGGGGTCCCTCATGAACAGAGTACTGTCATGTCTGTATTATAACATGGAGAATAGCCATTACCACACACATGTTAAACCGGCAGTAGTCTCAATGCAGCATAGCTATGCTTACATGCTGTAGTCATGTGTGGCACATCACCCTCCTGTCTTTAGGCTATTTCCCAATGTGGAAAATGTTTGAGGTACATCCAGATATCATCTGTGATGCCATGTCAGAACACCACATCCAGGTACCACTCACAGCGACTGTCATGGCCAAATAACAACATGTTTTCCCTAGATAGTGTACTGTGTTTATCATGTGGATGGCTATGGGAATGCCATCACAGCTGAACCACATACAATCAGCTAGAGGAGGACTGCAATAGGTGCAGAGGCCATCACCTGACCATGTCCATCACTTACAATACACATGCTGCTGCTGTGTAGGTGTACTCCTTCACATCCACCAGAGAGTGTGTGGGTGGGACAGGCAAAGTACACCAGGGAAGGGCTTGGAGACTTAACCCTAAGCATTGTCTGCCACACGCCAAACAGTACAGGGGTCAAACCTACTACTCATTACTATTACATGTGCATGACGTTACTACATGTGCCACAAAGGCGACATGTTGCTGTGCTGTAAGAACATATATGTATGTAGGTGAGTGACATCTGCAACAGAGATATAGTAGACACACTCTCTAATGGACATGCATTGACACTCTTTGCCAGGGCCACAAATACACAGCCTAACTACTTAGTTTGCCACACTGCAGTAATGCACAGGACTACATGCATCACAGGGGATATCTGGAGGTTCTATGGGCTAGGGCATGTGAAAGTGCTTGACATCTGTTGGTATGCCAATGGGGGTTATACTAGGAGTGACTGTGGTTGGGAGCATCACAACCCACCTGCAGACACAAGGTGCCAGTACTGGCATGCAGATATGCATTGCTTCATGGGTGTGTTGTGGTTGGCTGTGCAAGATGGCTGTACAAGGCTGGGTGAGGGGTAATTCTTGGCATCATGTCACCCGACAATGGTGTGCAGTGCAGGGGTGTAGTGTCTGCAGTGTCCCACACAGATGGGTACTGCATGATCTGGCTTGACATCCTGGTTACCAATGTGTATGGCCATAGCTTTGCAATGTATGCCATGTCTGTGTTTGATAGTCCTTCACATGGACATTGCCTGGGATGTGCATGTCCCACAATACTGTACAGTGACATGTACAGGTGTACTTGGTTTGGCAGGCACATGTTGTGTACACAGCCTGTTATCCCCCAATATACCAATACTGGACTGGTGTGGTGAAACCTGCTTATAGTGAGCAGGTCGACCCTGCACCTGCATTAATAGTATGATACAGGTATTCCATGGTTTCAGTGGCATGGGTCCATACAGGGCACATGTGTACAGCATTGTCTGGCCTCTGTGGATCACATTTGATGGCACCACATATGCTGCAGGCAACCAGTGTGGAAAATAGTGAAGGCACAATGTCCGCATATATGTGCCTATTGTACCGCTGTACAGGGTGCCATGTCCTCTGAAGGCCACTGCTTTCACATCATGCCTACTATCTATCATCAATGTGCATGGTACTAGCAACATAGCGGGATATCCTAGGCAAGTTTGTTTGTGCATGGCACATGGGTGCGGGACATATACCGGGTACTAGTAGGGCTTCATACTTTGTTCACCAGGCCTTTTGCCAATGTATGGATATGGCTTGCCAACACAGTCCCTTGGCTGACTGACAGCTGTACTCCTTGTGAGGTGGCCAATGTGTCATAAGACGGACACCATATAAGAAAACTTCAAAATCCGCTCCCAAACATGTCCAATGGTAAGACAATCACTGCAAACTCTACACAGGCTCTGACAGACAAACACACACTTGCCATGTCCTGTATACAAACTCCTACCTTCTGTATCACACTGCAGCAATACACTTTTAGGGCATGCGCTACGGTGAATACCTGGTTGCAGCACGCCTACAGGTGTATACCTAGATGGGTGACAACAGCAGGAATGACAAAGGTGGTCATGCGATTTGTACAGAGAGTGCATACTCTACAAAGCACTGTACTTGTCTCATGCAGGCAGACACAAACACACACACACACACACACACACACACACACACACACACACACACACACACACACACACAAACTTGGCATGTATGGGATTAGAACACCGACCTAAATACTTTAGCACACTACAGCATTACGCAGTTACAGAACACGCTACCTAGATTACTGGGACACAGCATTCCCAGAAGTGTATTTGTAGATGGGTGACATCATCAGCCTTGCCAAAGGTAGGTATAAGAATTGTATGGAGTGTGAGCAGTCTAAAAGCATTTTTCAGTCCTCAGGCAGATGGGGACAAACACACAGACACATAGACACACACACACACACACACACACACACACACACACACACACACACACACACACACACACTTGGTAAGTCTGTGATTAGAACACCGACCTAACTACTTTATTACACTACAGCATTACGCAGTTACAGAATGCTCTACCAAGATTACTAGGACACAGCACTCCCAGAGGTGTATTTGTAGGTGGGTGACATCATCAGCCCTGCCAAAGGTGGGTATAAGAATTGTATAGAGTGTGAGCAGTCTAAAATCATTATTCAGTCCTCAGGCAGATGGGGACAAACACACACACACACACACACACACACACACACACACACACACACACACACACACACACACACACACACACAGACACACACATGGCAAGTCTGGGATTAGAACACCAACCTAACTACTTTATTACACTACAGCATTACGCAGTTACAGAATGCGCTACCGAGATTACTGGGACACAGCACTCCCAGAGGTGTATTTGTAGGTGGGTGACATCATCAGCCCTGCCAAAGGTGGGTATAAGAATTGTATAGAGTGTGAGCAGTCTAAAAGCATTACTCAGTCCTCAGGCAAATGGGGACAAACACACACACACCCGCCAGTGGTGGGAACGGAACACCTGCCTATCTACAGATCACTATTACAATACTACATAGTTACGAGTCACTCCACACAGACTATACATCTCAAGGCTGTCATTACGACCTTATAGGAATGCAGACATGAACAGGGATGCTGGCAGTTAAGATGTACATACCTGTGAACCTGTGTGTTTAAAGTAGGAATCCATCCTGACCTGGAGTATGCCTATCTGTAGAATGGATGACTACTATACAGGGTTACAACGGCCATGACCATACACAGAGGCACATAACCGACACAAGGTATCACTGGGCATGCTCACACACTTAGTAGCACAGGGCTGTTCGGAATGCACTATGTGTTCTTCTACACAAGTTTATACTGGGCATGCTCATACACTTAGTAACACAGGGCTGTCTGGGATGCACTCTGATTCTAAACACAGAAGGGCACAGTGGCCATGCTATTACAGGTAGATGTAAAGAACACATTGTAATGGGCTCTGGTGTTAGTAGTTGTCATTGTTAGCAGGAACGCTGCTCTACATATATCTGACACTGGTCTTTTACACAACGTCTGCTGCTGTCCATCACCTTAGATGTACCATCCTATACCAAACACAATATTACCACTCGCAGTGATGTCTTGCTAGGAGTGGAAACTGCTTGACCAGCACAATGAGCCTTGCTAGAAGTGGCAACTGCTTGACTAACACAATGAGCCAATGTCCTGCTGTAAGTACGAGGTTGTCCAGTGTTTGTCATTCTGGGATGACATGACTGACAGTAGACAGGCCTTTGACACATATCACATGCATCCATGATTCAAGGGAGTGGGGATAATACCCAAGTCGCATCCACCCATATAGTGCCATTCCAAGGCAAATGTCCTAAATACAGGATAACACCCTGACACCTAGAGGACAACTGCATTGTATGCTTATGCTAACCAGTGCTAGATGTGTAGCATCCAAAACACAGCTGTTCAATGTAGATCCAACAATGGGGAGTGCTGACATCTATGCAGTGAGGAACACCTGGCTGATAGCTCTATAGTGCACAATAGCACTACCACCATATACCTCAGAACCAGACATGTGGGCCATAACACAGGTACGGACCGCTCCAGGTGGTGGTGTCCCCACATACATAGAGGCCACTCCCATGTACTGACCGGTACCCCCACAAAAGGCGTCACAGATGAGTCATGTGCAGGACACAGTGTCTCATGCTGCATTCTAGGATGAAAACCTCAGACACCACCATGCCCTTGTACCATCAACTCACATTCTTACATGTTGTAGGACATATAAGAGTACACCACCATGTGACCCTTGACCAGTGGACTGTACCAAGCTCTACATCAACTGTAGAGAGTACCCATGTACTGACACAGTTGCATCATGTGTTATGCAATGCAATGATACCACTGTCTGTAACTAGGTCAGCTGTACACATACCAGGGGCCCTCAGTTATTTACAGCATTAGGAGATGACTGTTGCTGTACACCATTACACACCCTCATGTTTGGATGTGACATACATGTACCTGTCCTAGGTATGTACATACCACAAACACAATCACACAACATACATGTAAATAGCATAGCTTTTGTTGTCCTTTGTGCAAACAGGTGGCTACAGCCATTACACGCATGCACATGGAATGTAGGTCCATTGCTGGTGAATGCTAACAGTACATAAGGTGTGATATCAATGTTTACAGAGGTAACATTCCCTCTGTACCAGACACCCATTACACCTATCATATCATACAACAGTCCATGTGTCATGTATGTCATTACACATGTCCGCCAATTGCAATGCCTACAAACATTCCCAAATGACAGGATTGTAGGACCTACACACATGTACGTACATGTAGTGGTGTGCATTCAGATACCATGCTTGTGCAGTTGCTGATGTATGCAGGTGACATGTATCTTAGTACATCATGCAGTTGCAATGCAGCCTCAACATTGCCAACTGTATATGGTGATATGCTGAATGCATGGAAAGATGTAACTCAGGTATGGACAGATGCGTGGAAATAACAAAGTGGTGGGGCATCTTTGCAGATGGATGTTTGCTGAGGACAGCTCATAGGTGTGTCACAAGCGGTCCTACAATAACCTGTGCAACCGGTAAGCAATGGTTTCATTAATTGAAGGACATAACACACAACTTAGACAGCGGTCAGGGTAACACCAAAGTTAAATCACGTGACACCTGTTAACAATTAAGACGTCCCTTGTGCATATAGCAACACTGTTGCCAAAGGAAGCATCAGTACACTTTGTAACACGTGCAATACCGCTGTAAGTCTGTCATACATGTCATGAGCTAGGCAGGTCTTTGATTCACAGTACTGGCATATGTGGTTGCACGTGTGTCCATATATGGTGGGGAATACATCTCAATTGTTACTCACTCTCCTGTACACTAGTGTACACATCTGTACAGACTGCAATATAGAAAGCAGGACATAGGCAGGGGCGTGCATCTCACACATGTGAGGTATCTGTATGTGCGTGACATAGGTGTATTCAATACTGAATGCCACAGTGTGTGTATGTGTGTGTGTGTATGTATGACTGTCTGGTCCCTGGAGTGAGGATGTATGTTACCATACTGAACTGATAAGACCCCTACCCCCATCCAGGTGATGCAATCTACTATCAATGTTGATGTCCCCGATCTTAGGCCATGCTGACTACCTGTACATGTGTATTCACTGTGGCGCATCATGTAGGTGCACAGTACTGTAATGATGATTTGCACATAGGCAGGGGTCCTCACCTCAACAGTAGCAACTGTGTGTGAGTGTGTGTTACTGTGTTGGTGAATCCATGAATGTGTGGGTGTGTTACTGTGTCACTAAATACATGTGTGGCAATACCTGAGTGCGTGGGTGCAGTTGTGTGTTGGCATCCTGTCATGGGAACATATATTACTGCTTCCCAATGAGGCATCACACTTCCCACTGGCCACTACCCTTGTAATCAGCTAGACCCCTCTCTTACCTCACCACTCCTTGTAACTGTACCTGTGATGTCACCCAGTATGGATGTCATGTCTGCAGCCACAGTAGCTTAATACACAGCTATCATGCTCTTGGAGCAGTAGACATGTTTGGAACGTGGGTCATTCTCACTGTTATGTGGCAGCTACACTGTGCATGCTGGTATATTCATACATACCTGTGAGTAGTCCACATTGACATATGGAACAATAACTGCAAACACTAACATCCATCGGCACGTGCAATTAGACCTGAAGGAGGAAAGCAGAACATCATGACCAACATGCAGTTACTGTTGTTACACAAGACACATACTGTTAACAGTACGAAATGCATTGTACACCTGTAGTACATTGTATGTCTGCTGCCTGTCAACAGTACTCAGCAATTGTAAACTACACTTATCTTCCTAGTCTGTTCACCCTGTGCATCAGACCATATGAGCATGTCCCTGCACCGATGGTGTGGATGTCAGGGATGCGGCACAGGCATCATCATATGCACAGGGTGATAATGTTTGCCAGAGGCCTAGGCTGCACCACTGGATGACATCATGTGTGTGGGTTAGGGCCTTTGATCTAATTGGGCATGTGTGGATGTTATGCATGTGTGTGTTGTGGTGCCCTACATATGTTTCCAGTGTGTGCATGTATGTATGCACACAGTTCTGGCATGTGTCTGGCCTACACAGGGGTATTATTGACAGCTGCAGACTGTACAGGCCAGGTTTTACAGTTCACAGTGTCTGGCCATGAACATGTAACCTGTGCCTGCCAGGGGTTGCATGGGCACTACCAGGTAGAGGTGTAGATTGGGTACTGTCTGATGCCACTTGTCCACTGGAACTGTGTCCCTGTTGGGACCGTCCAGGACCATGTGCACATGGCCTGCTGTGTCATGGTGTGGACAGCACAGCACCAGATGCAGTGCTACTGCTACCGCTACTATGGGAACAGACATATGAGGTATCTCATACACGTAGACCTGAAACAGGTGATGTAGCAGGCCTATGTCCACATGCCCGACGCTTCACTCCTACCAGGTGTTCCAACACAGACAGCTCACGCTCGCGGATTGTCATGCCATGGTCAAGGACTCCAACCATGTCACCCAACCATCTATCCAAAGCTTCAGCAATCTGCTGTTGAGCATTTACCATTGCCTAGATGTAATTGTTTAAAGAACAGACAGCAGCCCTCTGAAGCCTCTGATCTTCTCTGTTATGCAGTTTAGCACATGCCTGTGCCTCCATTACAGCCTGAAACATGCATCTGGTGACACCAGCTGCTGTGCTCTGTCTTGCAGGAGCATGTTGGACAGAGGTCCTCCTACGAGCAGCACTGGCCACGTGCCTGTGTGGGGCACCACCAGTCATTTGGCTGACACAGTGGTGTGCAGGCACACCTTCCATAGCCCCCACACTTTCCTGTTCCAAGCTACCACATGCCAACTGTCCTTCCTCTATGGCCACTGGTGATGGGGTATGTGCAGGCATGGGATCTGTGTGCAGTGATGAGGTGGATATAGGTGGAATGGCAACCAATGGCACAGGTTCAGCCCCTGACAACCCTGCCTGTTCCTCAATCATACGTTCATCATCACTGCTAGAGTCTGTGGGGACACTAACATCAGATGGACCGCAGGAGGGCAATGCACCTACATCACCTGTGAGGGCAGACAAGAACTGTACATTACAATCTATACAATAGACACACACACACACACACACACACACACACACACACACACACACGCACACACACACAGACAGACAGACACACACACACGCATGTGATATGATAGAAGGCATGCAACATGCATGTGATACGACAGACGGCATGCAGCGTAGACAATAATAGTGGTAGTTATCATACATCCCTGGGTTGCACACAACAGCATGCATGTGTCATAGCAGATGGCATGCAAATTACACAATCATAGTAGTAGTTAGCATACATCCTTGAGTTACACCATGTAGACCAGCACAGGTTAACAGTACACCTGTCTGATGTGTGGCATATGACCTTGACAATCACATGTAGTATGACATGTGATCTGCTGACGTGTGCAATGACATGCATACGTGTTTAACACAATGGTGTCCTGTCAAATATACAGTGGGGTAATGGTATCCCAATGCAGTGTTGTCTGTCCGCCCTACAGATATACTGCACATTTAGCTGATGTGCATGGCCATTGCAGGGAATCATGAGGCATCTCTGTTGCTATACAGTGTGAGTTACAGACACAGTTCATAGCCATGACTGTGCTCAGATGCAATACATATATACTGTGGAATGTGACCCACATCACTGAGGTGAATACACACTAAACCATGATGTGGAATGTGTGACACAGGTTACTGAAGGGTATACGGATGACACCCCTGCACATCTGCAACCATATTGCTGCTGCCTGGCAACTATGGCCAGACATGGTGAACACGTCGGTACACCATGTCCCACATGACATCTGTGTACCACACACACACACACACACACACACACACACACACACACACACACAAGGAGCAAGTATGACATTGATGTCTGACACCAGCAAGGGGAATGTACTGTATCTGTGGGCTGTGGGCTGATGTGGATACTGTACAGGTGACTGCTGTCATGTCGTGACACTCTCAAGATGTTCAATACATCTTGTGTGGTGGATTGATGTCATGCCTACACAAGATGTGCACAAGCCTGTAGGATGTCTGGTGTTCCACATCTGCAATATAACCATTACACAAAGGCCATAGTTGGACCATGTGTAGCCATTGTACGACAGGGTGTACACACAAGCACATCACGTCTACTGTGTGTGTTGATTCATGTCTCTGGCCATCCTCCATGGCCATGTGTGTACATGTGTTGGCCAAATTATTGTGATGGGCATCTATTTCACATGTCTGTGTTATCCCATATGACATACACCCATAGATGTCATATGCTCCACTGACGACAGGGTTATGCAGACAAAGGGTGGTATGTGGGATATGTTTTCAGGTTACTTAGGCAGTGTTGCAGCCAGGCCACTAGATGTCATGGACATGTCAAGATAGCACATCACATTGTGTGACATTCATAGCAGGGCTATGATCCACACCAGTGAATCCTGTGGGCTGGCCATACTCCAGCCCACTGTGTAGTACTGTTTGTATTCCCCACATGTGTAGTTCTGATTTGTAGTACATGTCCCTAAAATAAACAGCACATCCATCATTGTATGCACAGCTGTCCACACATCTGGCAATGACAGTTTGTGAGGATTCATGTCGGTGATTCACATAGTTTGTAAGTGTTGCACATGGGTAGGCATTGTGATGCATTGCACGTCCGACCTGTATATTGTGACAGGACCATACATTATGTGTACATGTGGTAAATGGCCACATGGCAGATAGATCTGTGCATTACGATGCCTGATAAATAATAACAGTCTCACCTGCAACAGACTGCTGTCACAGCGGAACACCAGAGGTACCTAAATAGGAGTAACACAGCAGTATGAGCATTATCCACGCCTGTATGATGGCTACAGGGTGCAATGTGCATG
This sequence comes from Protopterus annectens, assembly GCF_019279795.1. Classification (NCBI taxonomy): domain Eukaryota; kingdom Metazoa; phylum Chordata; order Ceratodontiformes; family Protopteridae; genus Protopterus; species Protopterus annectens. The sequence goes on along the minus strand of NC_056743.1, from coordinate 1,147,741,974 downwards.
TTAACACATACACCAGTACATTACACTATAGTGTGCATACACAGAGTAGCATACTATAGTTTTCGCCATGTGTGAATGCATGCCTTGCATATGATGTTACATTACATATTGTACAGTAACACATGCAACTATATGGAATATAGTTGTTATAGGTGCAGTACTGAGTTATCAGGCAACTCCAGGCTCAATGGTTGAGAGACACCCACCTCCACAATATTGTCTAAGGCTTGTAGATGTTGTTCTGCAGGTGTCCCCAGGTTGGCCAGTAGCTCCTCGGTACATGTGAGTGAGGGCTGGGTTGGTGGTCCACCACCTGTTGCACCTTGTTCCCTGGCAATTGCATTCACAAGCTGTTTTGCCCATCTAATGAGGTCTGTACAGTGTCTGCGCGCCTGCTGGTATGTGCAGTTGTGGCCACCCATATCATTAACCCTCCTGCGAAGTTCCATCCACAGGGCATCCTGCTGCTGTGCATCCTGTGGCACATGGCTGAACAGGATATCATGACTGTCATGTAGGTATGGGAAGGGGGCTTCATCCTTCAAGTGGGTATAAGTGGCTAGCCTTGCATGCGGCATACCTGGAAGACATAATGATGGAGACAGGTCAAAGTAACTCACAGAGACATACAGAACTACAGCTGAACATACATGTGTATCACATTTATTATGATTAAATAGTTGTATTTGCAAATCTACATGACACTGACACCACTGACATATTTGTGTCACACACATGTGACACTCAATGGTGAGTGGATATTATCACCATATATGTGTATGTGTCACCTGATTACATTGCTCATACTCCATGTGGATGCTGTCTTGATGTGGGCATGTCTGTTTGCCTGTACTGGTGTTCCTACCTATCAGCACATGGCTGGATGTGTCCACATTAATGCAGTCAACCTTGATGCTGTGTATATGTCACATATAAAGACTTACACTGCCTTAACAGACATGACCTGTGACCCTGCAGACTTGCTCACATAATGTTTTACATGTATGTGTTCTGCCATATACATCTACACAGCACTGTACAGCAATTCAACATCCTGCCATGTATCACCTGTGTTGCACATGTGATACACATGGTACACTGGCTAGCTGGATGGTATTTGCAGGGATTGATATCAACTATAGCATGTACAGTCAAAGTCAACTAGTAGGCTATATGCCATGGGCCATGTATAAATCTAGGATGAAAGGTTACCTGGCTGTAGCTGACAGGTGGGTCTCTGGGACCAGGTGGAGCAGTGCCACATTACTGATCGACAGGGTTAGTGATACATTTACCATGCGGTCATCACATCATGTCTGAGAGGGGAACGATGTGCAGCTTTGCTGGACAGGAATGCATAGTATGGCAGGATTATGTAAAGTGCATGGGACAAGGATCTGTCCAGCATGCGGTGATACTAGTACTAGGAAGGTGGATGTCCATGAAGTATGTGTTTGAGATCAGGATGTGTATGTGTAGCATGTCCAACATCACTGGGTTGGACATGGATTTATTCAGGGTATGCATCATGCCACATAGTGGAAATGGGGAATAGGAAGGCTGGTGTAGGCCATCTGCACATGGCCAATACCCCTTAAAGGAAATATGTGATCTGATATGAGTCACTTGAGTGTTGTATAAGGCTGGACAATGATCTCTATATTCATGGATGGCACCTTGTCATGATTAGGGTTGCCACATATGACAACCTGACAGGTGTGGTGACATAGCTATCACAGGAAAGACAACTATCCAGCTGCATCCCTTACACACAGTGTCCATTATATTGACTGTTGCCTAGGTGGTAGATCATGGGTACAGGGTTATTAGCATAGGGATGACAATGCAATATGTAGCTGTCAGATTGTGGCCATATGTCACACACACCTCACCCACAAAGCCCCTTTTGTATGTTGTCCACAACCACTCTGAGGCAGCTATTGCTCCTAGGTCATAGTCATTCGCATACTTCAATAGGCAGATGCTTTCTGTTTGTCTGTGTGGTATGGACTACAATGAGGGGGAATACAATTAATTAACCCTGTCTTACTATAGCTGGCACTGGTGTGATGAGCATGTATTATTCAGACACCTTCTGTACTGTTGGTTCTGCCAGCAGTCCCATTGCAAAACACTCCTGTGACATATGAATGTACATCTAGTATACCGAGTGTAGGTGGAACACAGTATGGGTGATGATGTCTTATGACCTGGCAAGGTTATGATATGCAGTGTGAAATCAACCTTACTGTCATCTGCATCTGCACTGTTGACATCAAATAATTTGATCAAGGTTCATGGCCTTTCAGACCAAACTCAGCAGGGTAGTAGTGCAGTACTTCCCATTATCAGTGGTGTCTCCCCCTTTGTGGGTTGTGATACCTGTTGGTGTGCACCATTCAGTGTGTACACATCCTGACATGAAGCTATGTTTTACATGATGTGTATGAGGAGAGCAACTTGTTTTCCCATATGTATATGATACAACCTGTGACATGGACAGGTCCCATGCAGCCTGAGTGCAGCTTGTACCTGCATAGTTGTGGGTACAGGGGCTCTGTGGTGTACATGGATATATGATTGTGTACCTGTCTGGGGGGGGGGGGACAGTGTGTTTATGTTATCCATGACCCTAGCTGAATTGCTTATTCATGCTCAGCACTTGTTCAGAACTTGTAAGCACTATGTAAGCTATAATTACTATAGCACTCAATCTTCCTCATTACCTAGAGGTAAACAGGTTTTGTACATACTTTTCTCACTTGCTTAGAGTAAAATAGCTCTTGTACTCACTTTCCTCACTTATCTAGTGGAAATTAGTTTTATATTCAGGCATGTCCAAGGGTCTGCTGCCAGTGTTCTCTCCTGTCTATCTGATGAATCTGGACATCTTGAGGCAATGTAGACATTGCCTCATGTACACAGACAACCCTCTCCACCTACCACCCATCACCGCAACCTGTGAGAGATGCACTTATCTAGCCAAACTGGAGGTAAAGCTCTCTCCAACCAAGCCTGACCGTGACAGTCATGTGGAGAAGGTAAACATTCGCACCACCCTACACTCATCACATAGTCTCACTGAATCTACCCCACCATTAACTGAGAAAACTACTTGTGTACTGACTCATTAGCTCAATGTTTTCTGGAATTTATAAACACCAATGCCCTGGATCAACATATCCACACACCCATCAGGGGCAACAATATCCTAGACCTAGGCATTACCAACATGAGTGACTGGAGTTCCACACCTGAAGTCAACTTCTCGTTGGTGCAATCCGACAAAAGCTGAACACCATTGATATCCACATCCCACCCCCACCCCCCATTAAGGGAACCACAGTATAATATGTCTACAAAGTCAACTTCATGCTTCTTAAGACAGACGTGGTGAACGTCATGACACCCATGCAGATGGACAATACTGTTACAACTGCTGAATCCTACACAAATGCACTCTATAAGCACTTACACAAGTGCATGGATCATGCTATCCAAAGAGAACCAAGATGCTATACTCCTTATTAAGGAAGCCAATCTGGTGGTCCCCTGCCCTAAACAAACTGTACAACAGGAGGAAGACACTGTTGCAAAAGAGAGTGCAATCCCATGCGTGGAGGAGCTCCCTTGTCAGCCTCAGTAAGAAGGTGAGATCCCTTATAAGATCCTCCAAAGCTAGCTGCAAAAACAAAAACGCCACTAATTCCAACAACAACCACAAGGCATTCTATAGCTATGTCAAATATCTTGATCTCAACACCCAGATCTGCTCTGAGTTACAGCACAAAGGCACGAACATTACAGAACCAACTGATATTGCCAACATCCTGGCAGATAGGTTCAGTGCTACCTTCCCCCCTCTTACCCCCTAAAGGGCCCATATCTATACATGAAGAGTGCAGAGTCCCTGTACTCAGAACTACGCAGGTAAAAGCTGCACACTCTAAAGCCAATATCACAGCATCCATGGGATCGGACAACATCCAAGGCTGCGTTTTACACGAACTTCAGAACGTACTGGCTCCCCACCTACACACCATGTTCAATAATAGCCTCACATCGGGCTTTGTGCCCCCTGAATGGCACACAGCAACAGTTATCCCACTCCACAAAGGTGGTGCCACAATGGACCATGCAACCTATTGCCCTATAGGCCTGGCTAGCCTGGTCTGCAAGCCTATGGATCACATCATCATGGATCTCAGTCACAGAGACATTGGGTACCTCCAAACCTTTGGCCCCTACAAGTATGGCTTTTTTAAGGGCAGACCATACCTCCTAAACCTGGCAGACTTCTTAGAGATAGTTACCAAGGCATTAGATGAGGGTAAGGGGGTCCACACAACCTACCTAGATCTCTCAAAGGCTTTCAACACCATTCCTCATTCTGGTATTATCGACATACCCATCTGCCTGAACATTAACCCCTATGCTATGTGATGGTTTGCAAAGTGGCTCATGGACAGAATCAGCACAGTGGGAGTTGCATACCCTAGGTCCGACTGCATACCAGTTACAAGTGGCATCCCCCAGGGCTCAGTCCTAGGACCCCTCATGTTCGGTATATAATTCTCTGACATACAGGCAAGCACAGGAGGGCTTTGACTGAAAAGGTTTGCAGATGACTGCAAACTAATGGACATAATTGTTTCCCCAGCTATTACAGACACCCTCCGGAAGGGTCGCACTGAGGCAGATATCTGGTATCAATATCATGGCCTCAAGCTGAATGCCAAAAAGTGCATAGTCATCCCCTTTGGATATAACTAATTACCCAAGGACTACCACATATGTGCTAGTCCCCTACATACAGAAATGGTAATAAGGGATCTGGGAACCCCAGTAGATAGCAATCTCTCCTTTGATACCCATAATGACAAGGTGGTTAGAATATCCTTCTACGTGGCCCCCCTAATCTTTAATGGGTTCGCATCCAGAACAAAGGAGGCCATTGTGCCTCTCTACTCATGACTTATTAGACCCATTAAAGGATACAACACCCCATTTGGGATGTACCTTACAAAACAACTGCAACAGCTTGGAAGACCACAACAGTGCCACAGCAAGAGGATTACTGACCTTAAACAGATGACCTATGTAGCCCAACCTAAGAAACTCCAGCTGTACTCGATTGCATACCGCATACTCACAGGTGATCTCTGCTTGACATACAAGGCCCATGTCCATCCCAGTATTGCTGGATATACTCCACCTAAACAGAGGCCCCTGAGAGCCACATGCTCTAGGGATATACACCTAACCACAATGATGACTAGGACGTGCTGGACGGATAGATTCCTGACCGGGAGACTTCCCATGCTTTGAAACATGATTCCAATGTACATAAGGCAGGGCTCCTCACTAGCACTCTTCCAGGGAAACCTTGATGGGTGGATGGGATACAGACATGTACCCCGGGGATCACTGCAGTGGCTCTGCTGGACAGAGGCACAGGCACAGGGAACTAACCTATGGGTCTGGCAAAAGCCAACACACTCTAGCTAGTCTTATAAATACCCTTGGTAAGACAGCCTAGTACCTACCTTTGCACGTATTACATGTCTTATGTGCATGGATAGTTAACTAGCTCTTCCATTTTACTTTGCTATCATGCTGATAAACTGTCGGGTGACTACAAGTCATATTTATCCTGTTATTGTGTATTGTAAATGCCAATAGACATAACTAATGTTTGCCTAACATAACAGTAGTGCTATGTAACTTGTAATACATATCTGCCTACAATACTGTACATTACACTGTTATTGGCACAATATTCCACAGTGCAAATCGTAATTGCACAGTGGGCCAACCTTCGACATGTTATTCTCAGTAATACACCCATACATATGCCTACTGTTACAATATATCAACATATACTATCCCCTGTTATAGTACATACTTGTTGGACCAGCCCTGCCACTGACAGCGGCTGGTGAGGAATATTTGTGTTCAAAGCCCTTATATAGCATCCCTTGTGGTGTATGCTGTGTTTGCCTTGTGACTTACAGCAGTACACACATAAATACTACAAGTGTTACTATGCTCAACAACACATCACTACAAGATAATTGTTTCCACTATATGGATTGCGTGCACTTTAAATATTACAGAACAGGTACTACATACACAGACATACTGAGTGTTTTACATACCTTATTAGTAACCCGAGGTGTCGTTAACTGTTAATTCAATCCTTTTCAGTTTGTGTTTCAATCTTCTTTGTAATGTTCTGCTGGTATATACGGATGGTTTGAATGTGTGATAAGCCATCCTTTTCTAGTTAAATATCGGTAACATGTGCTATCCTGACCACCAATTGGTGTTCCAAAGTAGTTAATTAGACGCACATCAGCTGTACAGCTACTCCGTTAGCCAATACCAGTGGTGTATAATTGAGTACTCCACTTGGGCGTTGTCCATTTGCCTTACTTTCAAGGAAGACGACCTGGATGTGTTGTTTGTGATGTATTTCAACAGCTATATGGAGACAGACAGAGATATATTAGCTTCATGACTCCTGTGGATTGTGTGTAATGGCTAGACAATGTTTTTTTACATGTGAGTACAGCTGTTATATTTCAGAACATTGCTACTTATGCAGGGTTTGTTTGTACCTGATACTTCTGCAGATGTTTCAGTCTGGCAAGGATGTTTGGGCAGCTCAAGGTTGTATGGCTATGCATGAACTGTTATGTGGTTTACAATGTGCTCACCAGACATCCTTGATTTGGTGTACATGTGTATCATACTGTGCTGTTAATCAGTAATTGGTAACAGTTCCCGGTGTACACACAACCCTCTGAAACAGGATTAGTGCAAACAAACCCTGTAACATCAGCAGCTGTTCCATTGTATAACAGCAACGATTTCACATAGGGCCATGTTAGTCTGCCTCTGACAAGGTATGTTAAGGCTTCTGCAGATGTCATACAGTGAGTGAATGATTTGTGCTATTATATCAGTTTGTATTGTAATTTGTTTGGGTGTGGTGGTGGTGATGTTGGTGGGTATACATAGCAAATGCAGTTGTGTAGGAACTGCTTTTATACATAATCGATATGTGCGTGAAGGTTCCTTCCCTATTTGAACACCTGTGGACTAATACTATGGTAATTGCAGGCTGATTCATTAAGGCACTGTTAAGTGGTTCCTGTATAGCATGCAGGTGATGTTAGTCCTTGAAACCTTTCGGCAATACATTGGAATGTAATAACGTGTTGCTACATGAAAGCTGTGTATTTCTGTCATAGGTATTTGCAGTCATTGGAGTTGTGTTGGTGACTGACCCTCTTTGGCTAGGGTTGCCACCTTTTCATATGGCCATAGTGGAACATTTTTGGGACACACATCAGATTTTACAGGCCAACACAAACCCTCGGTCAGTACAAGGGATAGAACTTTCCTTTCTTGCCTAAATAAAAGCTTATTCTTGTAGCAGTTTAGTTGCTTATCCTGTTTCTTGTAACACGTAGGTATTTTAGATACAGAAAGAACTATTGTATGCAACTACTATATTACATATGGGACATAATTATGTCCTACAATCTCAGGACATTTGCCACGTTTAATATATTTGGTCAGGGCACAGCCGCCCAAAGAGGGACTGTCCCTCACAAAGTGGGGCAGGTGGTAACCCTATCATTGGCTCATGTCCATAGCACATATTTTATATAGTGAACAGGCATATACTCTCCATATCCTTTGTTCATAAAGGTTGGTCATTGTGGAATGTATGATTGCCATGGTCCATGTTATATTCATATATGAACGCTTTAACTGCTGTATACGGGATACCAATGGAATCCCAAAACCACACAATTCTGACGCCCACAGTACCGGGCCCAGACTCCCATACCCCACATTACAGACAGCGACAGTAACTCACAAAAGTAACACGAACATGGAACACACACACATGCACACACAGACACACTGCTACCCACCACATCCAAACAAACCATCCTACACTACGTATGAGCAGGTGGGCAAGCCTCCCTACACCCCTCATGTGGGTGTCTGCACCCCACATACCCCCTACTTTAATATTCTACCTCCTAGATCGCACAAACAGATGCACAAAGCAAACCCACACCCAAACATTACAGTCCCCCAGAAACACACTCCACACTCAGAACACACACTTACATACACTACAGCCCTCAGAAATACACTTACACACAGTAACCTACCTGAACCGCAACACCAGAAGCACTAACTGTCCCTTAACATTGTGATTTTAAACCTCACGCTTCTGGTGTTTCGGTACTGTGTTCTTTTGGACTTTAAGCATCGTGATTACGTGCGTCGGTACGTCAAGCAGTCTGCATGTGGTAGATATCCCATTTATGTGTACCTCCATGGTTATGTAGATGTTGTTAACCTATCTATATATCTACATATATATGTATATCCCCATATATTGACATATATCTCTCTCTCTCCCTCTCTCTCTATATATATATATATATATATAGCTATATGTTGATGTATATATATATATATATATATATATATATATATATATATATATATATATATATATAGCTATATGTTGATGTATATATATATATATATATATATATATATATATATATATATATATATATATATATATATATATATGTATATTTCATTGGGTACATGCCGGTTTGTCCTATTTGCACACATTCCTACCTTTTGTGTTTTATCCTGTCAGTATACACAGCTGCCATTGGTACATCTCAGGTAGCTTAGTGGTATGTTATTGTGAATATTGTGTACATGGTTGCATGTTCTAATCTTGGCAGTGGTAATTTTACCTCTCAGAGCAGGCACTGGTAGTGCAAGGGTGATTTACGCACATTTCAGTGGTTGTGTGTTCCACATATTTATTATTCTGTGGAATATTACCTATATATGCAAGCTGTGGTTAAGGTATTCTATGTAACATGTAAATCATCTGAGAAGATTCCTGTCATGGATACTCCCCATTATTTGGATTTACATCCCTGATTACATTATATAAAACACCTCACTAACACTCCAGGGAATCCTTGCAGAGTGGGTGGGGAACAGTGGATACACCCCAGGGATCCCACAATTGGCTCTGCTCCACAGAGGGACAGTTAGTTAATCAATGGGGTGCCGACAGCAGACACGTTTTGGCTATGCTTATGAATTGCCTTGGGCAGTTAGTCATGCACCTACCTATGTATCTATGAACCTATACATACAGTATGGACACATGCTGATAGCTTAATTTACTGTTCAGGTATTGACTTACCTTGTGCCAGTGACAGTTGTGTGTACAATAGTTGAGGGCTACCTATGTAGGATGCACACAGTAGACCCCCTATACATGACAATTTACAGGTGGTCATGTGTGTGTGCCATCCATGTTTGCTGTGTGTGCAGGTGGAGAAGGGTGTCAGTCCATAAGTGTCTACACTGTCAGTGTATGTGCTATACGTTCCCTCTTTGCCAAGGCATGGGCATATTGCGCATGCCTCCATCTGCTTACTGGGGCTGACACAGGGTGTTCGTGGTCTGAGTCCCTCTGTGCCTGTGGGGCCCTTGGCAATGGTGGTGGGCTGTGAGGGCCTTCACCATTCTGTCCCTGCTGCAGCTGTTTCTGCAGGATCATATTGTGTAGCATGGCACATACTATGAAGATGTAGGCACATGTGCCTGGAGAGTACTGCAAGGCTCCACCAGATATGTCCAAGCAATGGAACCGTGATTTCAGCATCCCTAACATGCACTCTATGATGATTCTGGTTTCTGTGTGTGCCTCATTATGGCATTCTTGCGTGGCTGTGTGTGCATTTCTAATGGGAGTCATCATCCACGGTTCCAGTGCATAGCCAGCATCCCCCACCAGGTGGCCATATGGGATGTCCTCCCTGGCAAATACCTGATACAGCTGTGAGGCATGGCAGATATGGCAGTCGTGATAGCTTCCAGGGCTGCCAGCACACAAATCCATGATAATGCCCTGGGCATTGCACACGTCCTGGCAGTTGATGGAGGGGTATCCCTTGCAGTTTATGTAGCACCTACCCTACCTTGATGTGTATGTGCATGCAGTCTATTGCACCCAGTACCTCCGAGTAGTCTGCCACATGGTGGAAGAGACGCATATTGCTGACCAACTCCTCCTGCGTTCAAGGGAAGTATATGTGCTCATTGGCATGTGGTAACATGGCATCCAGGAACTGGTGGAGTACCCTGGATGCTGATGTTTGTGAGATCCCCATGATATCCCCAGTTGGCCTTTGGAAGGTACCTGTGGCTAGTATTCTCAAGCTTACACATACCTTCATGTCCACTAGGATGGGTTCCCCTCTGTTACTTCTGGCTCTGAGGTTTGTCCAGCACAGCTCAGCAAGTTGCTGTATGGTGGCCCTGTCCACCCTGTAATGCTCTACTATCTCCAGATCATGTAGCCCCTGGTAGGTTACCCTGGGTCTGAACACTCTTCTCCTCTTCCGGTGCCTCAGATGGTTGGCAGCATCATCCTCCACACCACTGTCAGTCTCCAACACATGCTGGTGAATCAAAGCTATGGCAGCCCCCAACATGTACATATTAAAAGTTACCCGTCTGTATACACCAATGGTGCAGAGTGCCTGGGAATATACAAGCATGTGTGCCTGGCTTTCACACCTTATACTATTGTGCAATGGATGATGCTGGTGTAATTGGGTGTGTATGTGCAAATCCAGCTGTAGGGTATCTTAATTACTGGTTTTACAGCAGGTACTGCTATTGTTGGGCTTTTGGTGTTGACTTACGCTTGGCTGCCATGATTCATCTATTGCCTTTTACTTCACTTTTCAACCCAATTCCCCTCCCATTGTCAGGCATTCATTCAGCTGCCTGCTTTCTTGTTTTGTACTTTCACAACCCAGGATTGTGTTGGGAAATGTGTTATGTAGCTGATCTACTGCAAATTTGCTTTGTTCTGCTGGGACAGTTCTCTTTTCTTTGCTGTACGGCACCTCCCCTTTCCTGTTCTGCAGGTAGCTACTAGCAGCCTTGTTAGCTGTTGTCAATGTCTCACTGTGAGTTCCTAGGTGTTAATTACTCATTTGTACTCCATTTACCATGCTGCAGCATTTCCTTATTGTCTTCCCATATCCTTCCTGTTTCAGCTGTGGTGCGCGTCTCACACAGCCGTTTACCAGGTTTCGAGTGCGTTTTCATCCACGTTCACATGCACTTTCGGTTACCTTGTGTGCTCTCAGCTAAGCAAAGCTATGGCTACTTCCAAACCCCTATCCTGCAGCTTTGTTTAGCAACAGGCAACCCGGATTAGCAATGCTCCAATGTGCTTACAGCTACGGTGGCGTACCCCTCTCTTGATGTCATGTTTACCTCCAGGCCACTCCTCGGTGTTGTACTGCTACGCCGTGTGGTACATCCTTACGCCGGTGGGAAGTTTGAGATTCAATATTACTTGACTCATTTTCATGGCATTGACTACTAATTCCTAGTTACCACGCAGAACACTGTCAAAGACCCTTAGCAACCCTTGCGCCATGGTTGTGGTGTAGCATGCGTGCCATTGACTATTATGGGGAATTCATGAATTGTGTTACATTGCAGTTTTATGACATCTAAATATATTTTCCTTGTGATCCCGTTCGCGCACCGATGAACTGCAGTTTTACATTGCGTTAGTGTGGCCATGACATTAAATGCTATTTCTTATGTGTTGTGCATGTTTTTTTTATGCCATTGGCTATATATTTAGCCATTGGCATATATTAACATTATAATACGTAAGTTTGGTCCGCTTTCATGGCTCCGATTTTATGTTTGAAAAAATGTAAACCTTTTTTTGGTTTACATTTCTTCATGCTTACGCTACGCCTGCACCACTTCATGAATCGCTATATACCTTCATTTGCATGCTACACTGCTGCACATGGGGTAATTAGCATACATGCGCTGGGAGCTGTGCAGCTCTGGCATACACGGGTAGTGCACGTGGAAACAGCTCATACCTGAATCGCTTGGTGGTCATATTTGGAGCTAGATCGCCAATGCTACTTCGGCACCTGGCGCAATCTTCATGAATCAAGGGGCTTGTTTATTTATTTGTCAGTTTATGAATTTACTCGGTTGCTCATTTATCTGTTTATTTAATTACTTGTTTATTTGTTTTGCTGTTAGTAAGGAAAATTAACTATTCCATCTTGGATCATTTCCTAGTATAGTCTGTGACACATTGGCAAATACAATATATATATATATATATATATATATATATATATATATATATATATATATATATATATACATATATATATATATATATATATATATATATATATATATATATATATATATATATATGGACTGTTTAGTGAAAACAGTCTTTCAGCATGTTTTCTTGGATGGTGGGCAGAAACCGTATTACACTTAGAAAAGCAATAGAGATACAGGGAGAACATGCAGAACTCCATACTGTGACCATAGCTGATGCTAGTAGCTATGACAGTGGAATTTTACGACCATGATCTTAACAGTAATCCACCACAGTTTTCTTATTCTCAAGACATTCTGTACTACTGTCTTAGAGCAGCACTTTCTAAACCATCAGAGTTCAGTGCAGGTCTCACAAACATCTAAACAGCCATTTAAACTTGATTGATTTTCACATCAAGCTGTGGTCCACACTTTGAGTCATACTTTATGGTAAACAACTTAAACTCTCACATTGTACATGATGTTTGTAGAGGTTGGTAGTTCAATATATGTGTGTGTGTGTGTGTGTGTGTGTGTGTGTGTGTGTGTGTGTGTGTGTGTGTGTGTGTGTGTGTGTGAGTGAATGCATGTGTACATGTATGTACATGTGTGTATGTGTCTGTGTTTGTTGGTTTGTCAGCTGTTTTTAATGGGAATTTGTTCATACTGTAAAGTTTATGAGTCACTCATGACTCTCACTAAAAGATCATAGTCCACCATTTTATCACTTTAGTGCTTACTCAAGTAACTCAGGTTGGAATAGCAACATGATTTACTCATCCAATTTTGTACTGCTAATTTGACGTAATTTAGAATGAAACACAGATACCCTCACAGTAAAACAATAAAATGGTTAACACAATATGCCATGAAAATGGGAGTTTTGGCTTTGATCTTTACCCTTACATTCCGTTCATAGCTTGATATGAGGCAATTGTATAACATTTACTGTTGCATGACCTTCATTTGAAACTTGTAAATATAGAACACATATCCATTATTTCCTGATGATAATCTGTTTTAATGCCTATTGTTCAATAAGGTGCAGCAAATGTCATAAAAGCTTATATGGGTGATAACAGCTATATCTTTACCTGTTAAAACCACACATTAGAAACTATTAATAATAGATGATAATGTTCTATGATTTTAAATAAATACATTTTTGCTAAGCCAGCTTTACATTTTTGGAAGAAAATATGCATTATGGGCAGGAATCAAAGACACAGCACACATTGCTATGGGATACTGAAGAGAAAAGCAACTGGAAAAGCATTTCCTCTTTCAAATGCAACTGCATCAAGCCGGCAGAGGAAGTCCAGCACTGTCCAGTGATCTGTTGCTGCTATGTAGTACCTGAACTAGAGAGGTACACAGTAAGAATACCAATGCAAATGTTTTTCAGAGATGGCATTGCTTTGTATTATCATTGTGCAATACGACTATGTCAGACTGCAGCTCCCAAGGTACACTAAAATGAAACAGAGTTCACAGTGCTTCTGTATTAACACACTGGTGAATCCAATAGTGTCACATATGCATTTTTCATGTAAGAACTATCCTTTTCATTGTACACAAGCAAATGCATATCATTGAAATATCATGATATTCTTAATACAATGTTTAATATACAGTAACATTTAGCCAGCTATTTTTCTATGCAAGGGCTGTCTATTATACATAAATTATCACCAGTGCACCACATATCTATAAACAAAAGCTTAAATATTACAATACTCACTAGTACTAATGAGCTCTATTGCGATTTTAAATATTTTAGTATTACCTTTGCACAACATACTAAATTCTAAACTCCAGTTACAAGCATTATAACAAGGCAATTTCTGAAAGTAATGAGAAGAGATAAAAGTAATGACATATTTTAAAAAAAACAGGAGCCAAGAAAAGGCCTATAGTCTGATTATACTCTAATGACAGTATAGAGTAGACAAAATACCTCTCAATTCTTTCTCGGTCACCCAGTATGCACATAATACAAACGGCTTGGAATTTAACATTTTGAACATGACAGATTACAGCTTGTCTGATAAAGTAAAACTAGTTATGCAGTACAGACTACTCATCTGGCTGCTTTCTTGGAGAATTAAATAGCTGTTAATGAGCTGTTTCATGTGGTCCAGTGGTGCAAGGTTTGATTCCCTCAGATTCTAGTGCCTAACTGTATGACTTTGAGCAAGTCACTTAACCAAACACTGCTCCTGTGCTGAATCTGAAAAGGTCCATGGAAATCAGTGGTCTATCCCAGAAGACAAATAAATTAAAGCCTTGAGTTAATATATATATATATATATATATATATATATATATATATATATATATATATTTTATCAAAAAACAAGATCAGAAACTCAATATGATGAATCATTTATAGCACACTAAATTGTTTGGGGGGAGGGAAACCCACAATATATCTGCTAATTATTATAGTCTATTCTTCAGTGACACTCTGCCAATACAGACCAAGAGTATTTTCAAAGTTTTTGATAAACTGGCCCATTCATTCTTGCCTGGCTACATTGTGATTATTCATATGACTAACGTATGACTACAGACATGTGAATGGTAAAGTAATGGCGGTGCATATTTTAGGTGATCATAACTCATAATGTTTTGTTTCTTATCCATTTCTTTCATGAGACTCGTCAAGTGGAAAGAGATTCACCTTGGTCTGGAAGTGATTTCCCAATTTTAAAGGAAGATGAGAATATCCTGAAAATGTGACATTTGTTTTTGAAAACTTGCATTGTAACAAAAAATATTTTTCCTTCTTGTGGAATTGCCAGTTCAATCAGAACATTTAAACGTTTCAAAACATACTTTTGGAGATCTGCAAGGAGAAAAATGAAAAAGTAAGAACCTAAGGTTATATTAATGTGAAGTTTGAATAAAAATATGTCCCTGTTTTCAAAGCTAGAATGTAACACACAACTGCACTTAAGCCTGATAAAACATGAGGCAGGTAAATTAAACATATGTTCTTCTGCAATATACATGTTTCCTTAATGGTATGGAAAGACATGTGACTTTGTGACCTGTTTTATGAATGTGAACAAAAAAAGAAAATATAAAAATTTTGCAACTGAAATTGTAACTTTCTTCTGCTGGAAAACACAGAAATCATACCATGGAAATGAAATGTGTAACATGCATGTGAAGTAAACTTTCTCTGACCTGCCCTTTATTTACAGGAACTGAGACTTTTTCTAGGATCAGGAAGCTAACAGGTTTTGAAAAAACAATTAAACATTATTGGGGGGGGGGGAGTCAATAAAACTTACATAATCATTTTGATCAAGAGTGCATTGAGATGTGATGCACACATGTCTGCAAAACGCTTTACATTCAGTAAACTCTGCTCAGTGGTGCATACTCACACACAAGCAGGGAAACAACTGTGGCATGTGAACTACAGCATAAGTAGCTGAGCTGTATGTAAATGAAGGAAATCAACACTGTGGAGTGATTCGACAAGCTGTAAAGTAACCATGTATACTCCGTGCTCATGTTGGCCATGTATTCAAAAGTTTTCCAACTGTAGACACAGAAAGGAGTCTATACGGAAACAAGAACAAGTAAATGTCTGTACATCTGTACAAAACAGACCCTAACATGTAACCCCACACACACATTATGACATTATCAGACATATTTAATGCTGGAAAATTATTTTAACAACAGCAACAATTCCTTTTTAAGTACCATGATATAAATGCATCTTTGCACCCCACCCCCAGTTCAACAATATACCTGTAACTAATGTAGACAGCTAAAAGTGCAAACCTTATGAAACATAGACATTTAAACCTGCATTTGTCTATGCAGATTTATATCTGAGTAATACCCTCCCTTGACTGTACAACAATGGGCTCCCCTTCAGTTTTTCTGCCTACACAGTCACAAACCATGTAGATTCAGAGGTGTTGGCATGGTGAAGATGTAAATGAGGTCAAAACTCATTAGAATTACTGAGTTGCAAAAATTTGTAACCATGTACGAATGTTCAGTTTGTGTAGTTTTTCAACAGTGTTTGTGTTGAATGCATAGCAACAGTGAATAATGACATCGGGCGGGTGTGCCAGGTTACACTTACAGAGGTGTACATGTAGGTCTGTGAAGTAGAAAAGTGCATGTAAGCAATGCACAATTCACAAGTTCTGTTTCTTCCACTTTATTGTTTGCTAAAATGTATCATCTCTGTCCACTTTAATTTGGAATTTAATTTTTAATTTTTGTCCTGGGCTGCATGATGTGGTGCTTAATACAACCATGAAAAACAGAGTAATGAATAACATGGTTCTCTGTGGTTGTCACATAACTATTCCTGTGGCAGCACGTGCATGCATAGAGCTAGAGTACAGAAGGTCCTGGGTTCTAATACAGGGTCTGCAGCCTTCGTTCTACTTTTCGAGCTGCATATTTGCACAATTTCACAGGCATGGACAAAAGTAATAAGATCTCTTGTGTTCACCTGATGTCAGCATCAGTGCGTGTAGCATCAGTGCACATAGTGTTGGTACGTGGAGTGGCATGTAGGTGTACATCGTGTACTAATGAGCACCAACAGAGTTTATATATTCAGTAAAGTAGCTGATGTTTTTCATAGGTACTAATTACAGCATAAGCAGTTACTTTCAGTACAGTGGATCTATTCAACAAGGTATAAAGCATTCATGTACCTACATTCTGTTATTTCCTGCATACTTAAATACCATGGGAATAGACACAAGGAAATTCTACGCCTGAAATAAAATTTTCTCAACTGATGCATTTGCAAGTTGAGTCCTGAACCTAGAATGCAATCTTTAGTAATATTAGGGCATATCCTTGTATGTCTTAACTTGGTGCATTAATGAAGTAAATTGTGCTGCATTTGTACAAAAGGTACCTTAACGTATGACAGCAGACACTTATTTTACTTATATGTGTCTATTACTAAAGTTTTCTTTCTTATTCTTCCATTTTTTCATTGCACTTTGTGTGTGATGCCCTGCACAGTAGCAATAGTGTAAGCAGGTAATCTCTGTTTCTCTTGTTTGTGCAAAGCGCAGCAGACCACTTATGAAGCAGAAGGCCAAAAATAGTACCAGATGAATTTGATTAATGACCTTGGCCATCATGAAAACCCAGCCAGGTTTACAGATAGTACTTGGTTATACTACAGAGTGTGCAACCTTACTTTTACTGCTATGACACTGCAGTTTACAACAATGAACAGCAACAAAGACAAGTGTTTCCTCAGCATTGTTGTGGCAACAGGTGTAAGTGTAGGACTCTCATACACATGTTCCTTTATTGTCCGTTTCCTTTGTATGACATAAAGCTACATGTGGAAACACTGCATATTCAGGGTACATTCTAAGTATATGTCATATATATATTCACAATACATGCATGTATTGCCCCACAAGCAGTACAACTCTTGGGGCTCAGTATTTTTTACACCCATCTATCAACCACACTACAAAGTAATATTATAATGTTGTGTGCTCCATCATGGACAGGGCCATTCTGTGGAACTGACAACCTTGCTCTGCTAAACTGAAACATCCAGCTATGCTCAATAACGGTACTTGTATTTTTACACAGCTAGGCTTCGACACACCTAGGACATACTCAACAGTTAGGCTACTGGCCTCTTATGAGCCTATGGATGTATGTGCCTATGCAGGCCTCCCAACCTGTTGTCCCCCATGTGTGTGTGTGTGTGTGTGTGTGTGTGTGTGTGTGTGTGTGTGTGTGTGTGTGTGTGTGTGTGTGTGCATCTGTGTGTGTGTGTGTGTTTGTGTGTGTGTGTGTGTGTGTGTGTGTGTGTATCCAGCTAGAAGAGCAAGTGTGTATCCTGCAGTTACTGCCCCAGTCCCATAAATTGCTCTTGCTTACACACCCATTCCAGGCAGGCCTCTTACCTTCTTCTCTCCAACATGGACTGCTGATGTCATCCAGTATAAGTGGACCTGCAGACATGTAAAAGTCAGACGTCTGCTTTGGTGCTTGCATAGAGTACTGGGTTCAATAGCCAGGTCTATATTATTATCTCAAAGTCTGACAATATCGAATCTGATATTGCCGACATGAGAATAGCGAAATCACAGAATGTCAAATGTTTAAATGGAAATCTCCGTAAGGGGAGATTTCCATTTACTTCAATGTAGTGCGGTCACGGAGTTGGTATATTTAAGTAGTGGGGGTGTGCGGGGTGCAGGGGTGCTTGCCCCCTGCCTACACCCTTTAGTTATTTTTTTTTGTAGTGTTTCGACATTTTAATAGTTTGATCACTAAAGTTCGATCTTTAGTGATTCGAACTATTAAACTGTTGAGCTTTTAATATAGACCCTAATAGTCTGTGTAGTTAGATAGGTAGGGGTTATAGTCTCACTGCAGTCAACTGGGTGTGTGTGCCTCTACTAAGCAGAGTAGATGTGATATCCTACAGTTACCTCTCCAATGGCATGGCATGCCAGTATTTTGACATCCTGCACTTGCCTACATATCTATTTCAGGTAGTCTTCCCACCTTCTTCTCTTTAACATGCACTGCTGTCATCCATTATAAGTTGACCTGTAGCCATGTAAAAGTCAGACTTGTGCTGTGGCACTTGTGTAGAATACTGTGTTCTATAGTCTGTGTACTTAGGTAGGGGTGCTGTTTTCACTGCAGTTAGTGTGTGTGTGTGTGTGTGTGTGTGTGTGTGTGTGTGTGTGTGTGTGTGTGTGTGTGTATGTGTGTGTGCGTGTGTGTGTGTGTACTCCACAGAGTAGATGTGCTATCCTACGGTTACCTCTCCAATGGCATGGTTTGCTAGTCTGTTGATACTTGCACAACCCTTCTTCTTCTTCTTCTTTCGGCTTTTCCCGGTTAGGGGTCACCACAGCGGATCACTATGTCCGCACATTAATTGGCAGTGGAGTTTTACAGTGTCGAGTTGCCAGCCCGGCGCCCAACCTTCCACAGAAGGCACACTCACACACACACACCTAGGGCCAATTTAGAGTGTCCAATCCACCTGAAGCATGTCTTTGGGATGTGGGAGGAGGAAACCCACGCGACCACAGGGAGGACATGCAGACTCCGCACAGAAGGCACCCCAGCCGGGGATCGAACCGGAGAACCTCTTGCTGTGAGGTAGCAATGCTAACCACTGCACCACCGTGGCCGCCCGATACTTGCACAACCCTAAACATCCATATCATGCAGGCCTCCCAACCTCTTGTCTCCCACATGACCTGCTGATGTCATCCACTATAATTTGACCTGCAGCCCTGCAAAAGTCAGACTTGTGTTGCGGCACTTGCATGGAGTACTGTGTTCTATAGTCTGTGTACATACATAGGTAGGGGTTCTGTTCTCCCTGCAGTCAACTGTGGGTGTGTGTGTGTGTGTGTGTGTGTGTGTGTGTGTGTGTGTGTGTGTCTGTGCATGTTTCTACTCAGAAGAGTAGACATGATATCCTACAGATACATCTCCAGTGACATGGTTTGCTAGTCTTTTGATACTCACACAATCCTACACATCCATTACATGCAGACTTCACAACCTCTTGTCTCCCACATGGGCTGTTGATGTTATCCAATATAAGTTGACCTATGGCCATGTAAAAGTCAGACTTGTGCTGTGGAACTTGTGTAGAGTAGTGTGTTCTATAGTCTGTATACTTAGGTAGAGGTTTTATTCTCACTGCAGTCAATTGGGTGTGTGGCTGAGCTGAGCTGGTACTTGACAATGCAGAGAGCCTTTTACACCATCATGGGGGACACCGTTTTCACCATATGCTCAACAGACAATGCAATCAGCTATATCAGATTATTGCATATGCAACCACCCCACCAGGGCAGGGTCAAATATTGGCCTGGAACCCAGGCAGATGCTCATAGGAGGTTACTAGGCTATTGGTCCTAGTCCCTTTATAAGCCTAGCCATTTTATACAATTGTTCTCTTATTGACCAAGTTGTATGGTCTATATTTGCAGCACAAGTGTATAATCAGCACCAACTTCCCTTATCCAAGAGGGACATGGGTGATACATGTAGTTGTCTATAAGTTATGCTTAAATAGTGTCATTGCATTATAGCTCTGTTTTATGTGAATTTTGAGTTTGTTCCAGAGCAGTGGCAATCTTTGGGAGATATATCTCTTTCCAGCATGTCCTGCTAATGTTGCAGGCTAGGTTAAGATACAGAGAGTGAGGGAATCTTGTCTCATGTGACTTGTGGATGTGTAGCATTTCCATTAGGACAAGGTCTGAGACTGCTCTGGAGGCCAGGCACAGGTCGGCTCTCAGAAGCCTATAAAATACAGAGTACATTGATAGGACCTTCAATCTGTCCATGGAGGTCATGTGTTGCAGGCCCTGAATTTTCTTGGTGAAAAACCTCTGATGCTGCTGCAGGTGTCTGGTGAGGTATATACAGAAGGGAGTGTTGTACTCTATTGGTGGTCTGGTGAGGGATGAATACAGGGGAGTTCTAACATCCTTAGCTCTGAATGTGATGTCCTTACTTATGAGATGTGCAACACAGAAGGCCTTCCCTACCTCTGTGGACACATGGTGATTGAAGTTAAGGTTGCTACCAACCTGTGTTCCAAAATATCGCACCACAGAGTTTCAACTAAGGGGGGACTGTTATCAATGTAATGTGCATTATTTGTGTTTATTTGGACTCTGTGACTTTTCCACCAATAATTTGTCTGTGTAATCACTTTTTGTAGTATGTCAACATCATTGGGGGACTCAGTGATTACGCCAAATTTGCAGTCATCAGCAAACATGGTAAGCCACAGGCCATCTGTTTTCCCCTGGCATTCTGAGAAATAGCTTTCAAACAGTAGGTGGCCCAGCCCAGATCCCTGTGGTACAGCAGTGGTAACTGATCTGCTGTTAGATGTGGAATCCCAACTGTAACTGTATGTATTCTGTCAAGGATCCAGTTGGCTACCCATCTAGTGACATATTGGGTAATTCCCAGCTGTGTGAGTTTCTCAATGACGCCTGAGTAGGGGACTTGGCTAAGGCTTGGCTAAGTCAAGATAGGCTGTATGTAGTGTTTTGCCTTTATCCAGGGCTTTAGTGATATTCTCTAAGAAGTCCACCAGGTTTAATAAGCATGCTCTACCCTTAATGAAGCCAAACTGTATTGGGTAATAGTTTGAAGGTCACCTATGTCTTTGTTGATAAAGTCCATGATTATTCTCTCCATGGCCTTGCAGATAAGGCTGGTTAGGCTTATGTGTCTAAATTTCCCAGAGTCAGTTGATGGACCCCTTTGGTGCAAGGGAATTACTGTTGCTGTGTTCCACTCTGCTGGGACAAACCCAGTACTTATGCTGTGGTTGAAGGGATCACCAACTGCTTTCACTAGGTCCTGTTTTAGACCATTTATTAGGCAGTCTGGGATGTTATCTGGTCCCATACAGGCAGTGTTTTTGGTCATGGAGAGTGTGGTTATGAACTGCTCTTTGGAGATACTAGGTAAAAGATTGGTGACAGGTATGCTTTGAGGTATGTCGGGTGGGGACATGGGGAGGTGAAGTTTGCCCAAAATCTGTCTGCTAGCAGATTGGCAATGTCCTCTGGGCCAGAATGAGTGGTACCATCCACTACTCATTTGGCACAAAGCTGGCTTATTATTTTTAGATTTCTGACAAAGCTAAATAATGCCTATTGATTATCTTTAGCTAATGAAGCTAGTTTAGCTTCATACTTGGCTTTAGAGGAATGTACAAGATAGCTAATTTGCTTGTTCAAGCTGTGGAGGATGTCCT
Organism: Protopterus annectens; assembly: GCF_019279795.1. Classification (NCBI taxonomy): domain Eukaryota; kingdom Metazoa; phylum Chordata; order Ceratodontiformes; family Protopteridae; genus Protopterus; species Protopterus annectens. Next base: position 1,147,719,956 of record NC_056743.1, on the reverse strand, counting down.
TCCTCTGCTGAGTCAGTTCCCTCTTGTTCTTAGACATTACTTTCTTCTACTTGTTGTATAATCTATGCTTGATGCCCATCAGGTGGCTTGTTTTTCTGTGAGGACATTGTTTTGATCCATTCAGGTTCAACTGACTCTATACATTTTTATAAGTGTTTATACAAGACATTTATGTACACCTCTGTACAGCAGTCATTGTTGACAGTGATAGGGGGGTTGGAACTATTTATGGAATTGCTTAGGAGACTAGTTTGCTTTGGAGAAATGTTTCATCCTTTTTGCCCTTGAGGGCATATCAGGTATGATCAGTAATTTAAACAGGACTGAATTTTGACCCAAACTGACCAGGGAGGGCAACACACAGGGGTTAGTGTAGAGACCCCTATGTTGGTGAGTACTAAGCCTAGGACATTTGATCTCCTTGTGGGGTTGCAGACTTTCTATTACAGAGCATTTGTATTAACAAAGTCCAGGAACCTTAGGGTGAGCATGTTTGTGCTCATATATGACTCCCAGTCAGTGGAAGGATAGTTGAAATCACACATGACAAAGTTGTTTGGCTTATAGTGAGTGGCTCAAGTAGGTCCAAGTAGGCAGGGTGGTTTTCATGGTTCATGATGGGTGACATATAGCTAACAATGATATAGAAGGGGGTTTTACCTATCGTGAGTTGGACTTTGAGAAGTGCCATGGAGTTGTACTGTTTGACTAGTCTTAAGGTGTATTTGTCTTTAATGAAGATGTATACTCCTCTGCCTTTGGTTCTTTAATGCTCATTTTGATGTCTGAATGTGTAGAAGCCATTGTAGCCTTGAATGGCCAGGGGGATCTCTGCGGCCTTGAACCATATCCATGTGACTACACAGACATGAGCATTTTTCAAGGTAAGGGGTGCTTCCAGAGAGTGCATTTTCTGATTTACACTCCTTGCATTATGCAGCATAACAGTCAGTTTGTCTATAGTGGATTTTGTACACTGGGAATTTGGTTGTTCTGACATTGCCTAAAAAGACCACTGTGGTGGAGGCAAGTACCTTTCCCAGTAACCGAAAGCCAGGAGGCAACAGGTGAAGACCATCTCTAGCAAAGCACCATCGTCTGTCAGCCATATCTTTCCAGGCTGATAGATACTGGATCCCCCTGGACTGACAACAAAAACTAAGCCAATTGTTAAAGTGAATCATGTTTTGTTTATATTCAGCCATCATCCTGGGTGATGGTGGAATGCTGCTTAGGGCTAGGGACATACCTGCCTGGGACAGATAATCCGAGAGCTCAGTCATGTCTCTCTTCATATAGTACAATGAGGTACATCTCCAGTCATTCACTGCAACATGGACTTTGACAGAGTTATGATACTACTTGCTGTCATTGAGATACTTGAGTCTGTGCATGACCTGATGGACCATGGAATCTGACAGGCAGCTGATCATGACCTCTTTGTCCAGCCTGGTGAGGGAGACATTGGTGTGTCTCACTATGGAGTCACTTATGACCAAGACATTTGGTTTTGAGGTGTTTTGCCTTAGAGGCTTATGGCAGAGACACTGTTGTGTGCATTATTATGTGTAGTGGATTATGTTGGGTCTGCAGTGTGTGTGGTAGGTTTGCACTTGGGAGGTCTCTGATCTTTAGGCAGTTTTCTAGTGAGTACCTCCATATATGTGGGTTTATGTGTTGTGAGCTTGTAATGTGTAAGAGGTGAAGTGTGCATACTGACATGTTTAATATATGGTTAGTTGTTATGTGAAAGAATTGACTCCAAATTCATAGATACAGCTCTTGCATGTTGTAGCAACTTGTTTTAGCAGTAACTAGTTGTCAGTATACATGAGGCAATTGCCGCATTACCTCAAGATGCCCATGACAATCAGGCTGCCTAGAGAAATGGTGGGAAACTGTCCATCCATTATGGAATGTATATACTGTAGTGACTAGTGGGACATGCACTAGATGGACCAGATTTTGCTGTAAGACTAACAAAAGATGTCTGTCACAAAGGAAGCGGAGTACAGCAGAAGTAAGAACAACACTCCAAATTTAATTCCAAGAATGTGCACTTATAACATACGGATGAGTGCTTTCACCATTACAGCTTCTTCAGATCCTTGTATAAAAGTCACAGTAGACCTCCCCTTATATAAGCAGCTCAATTAATCAATTAAAACAATTTAAACAATTAAAAACAATGCTGGAGAAATTAAAGAACTCTCCCATATATAAACATGTTAATGTAAAGTAAGACAAAAATATATAAAACTTGCATAGTGACCTAAAAATATGTAAATAAACATTCTGATAAGTTAATATTGATAAAATACATAATCAAGAACATATACAAATAAATTATAGTTAATTTTATGTGCCTGCGTTGTCTCAGCTTAGGTTTTATAGAAGCTCTATCATTCAACCCATGCCCCCTATCAGCTTTCAAACGAATGATCCAGTCAGTCTCCTTAGATTCAGTAAGATTCATAGTATTACCACCCCTCTTATTCACAACAATTATCTCTAGGACCCGGAACAAGAAAGTATGATCATTGTCATTGGTGGTTATATGTTTTGCTAAGGCATTGTGTAAAGTGCCCTTTCTCATGTGGTAGATATGTCTCCCTGTCAGCCAACATAGAAAACATTTTATCTAAATATACAGATTTATCAAGGATCACGATGGCTCCACCTTTGTCTGCTTGTCTTATCACTATTTGTTCATTACATTTCAAGTCTGCTAGGGCATCTTTCTCGCCCGAAGTCATATTGTAAAAATTCGGCTGAGCATATCTATCGTTGTAAAGTTCAAACAAGTCAGACTCACAAGCTTGTTCGAATGCCTCTAACAGGAGCTTCTATAAAACCTAAGCTGAGACAATGCAGGCACATAAAATGAACTATCATTTATTTGTATATGTTCTTGATTATGTATTTTATCAATATTAACTTATCAGAATGTTTATTTACATGTTTTTAGGTCACTATGCACGTTTTATATATTTTTGTCTTACTTTACATTAACATGTTTATATATGGGAGAGTTCTTTAAATTCTCCAGCATTGTCTTTAATTGTTTAAATTGTTTTAATTGATTAATTGAGCTGCTTATATAAGGGGAGGTCTACTGTGACTTTTATACAAGGATCTGAAGAAGCTGTAATGGTGAAAGCGCTCATCCGTATGTTATAAGTGCACATGCTTGGAATTAAATTTGGAGTTTTGTTCTTACTTCTGCTGCACACTTCCTTTGTGACTTACATTATATCTACCTCACGGAACTACAACGTTTGCTTGCTGAGCAGTGGATTTTACTTTACTTTATTTTTTAACAAAAGATGTCTATTCTATGGAGGGCTAGGGGTGGGTAGAAAAAATGTGTCAGTGCTTCACAATGCACAATTGACTTGATCACAGGGCAGCAGTGCAAGCTCAGAGTAGCTCTGGTAAACTGCGTGCAAACCTGGCCAAACACGATGCTGGAATACAAGCAAAGTTAAAGAATGTTAAACAAGTAAACAGAGGGGAAAGGCCAAGATTGGGCCTTATTCCAGCAATCTCCAAATCAGATGGGTCCTTGGCTGCGCACTTCTGCCACAAGGATGGAGTGGAGCCTTCTTAATGAAAGAGGGCTGGTTTTAGTGTGCAAATGATACCAAACAGTCTAGATTCAGCAAGCCTGACTCTAACCTATGCTATAAAATGCAGAAGTACTAGAAATTCAAAGTGTAGAAAATCACAATCACAGCAGCAGAAAAATTGTTTAAATAAAGCAGCAATTTGGTAGAATACTCCAACAAATGTGTAGACAACAAACCTTCCTAGTGTGAAATAAGTGGTCTGGACCCAAGTGCTTAAACCAGAACTTACACACTTTAAGAATAATGGACACAATAATCCTTCAACCATCAGTTCCCAGGTTAGAAGGGTGTAGGCTATCCTCTCCCACTACAAGAGTCCACACCACAAACATTCTCAATATAAAATAACTGGTTTGGAGGCCAAGTGCTTAAACCATAAGAAAGACACATAGAACAACAGGCACAATAAGCATTCGACCAGAAAGTCCCAGCTCAGAAGGGCAGAGGCTACTGTCTCCTCCTACAAGAGTATAGACTACAAGCCTTCTTAATGTAACATAATTGCCCTAAAGCCCAGGTGCTTAAACCAACAGTAAGAGGCTTGGAATAGCAGTTACAATTTAATGTGATACCAGACAGATGACAGTGACATGTCTGTTAATCTACCCACATACAGCATGTCATGATCAGTATGCCCTGTGCTATCTTGGTGAGAAAGCCCTATCATCTGTCCAGCTGCTGCATGGTGTATGGTGAGGTTAATGCAAAAGAAAACATTATACTGTCTTACTGTTCTGATGAGTTGTACTACAGTGCTGTCATAGAATACTGAGATCTGAATGTGCTGGTGTGTCTTATGATGTGTACCATAAGCATGTACTGTAAAACATTAAAGAGAAAAGTTATAAAGTAATAAGACATATTGCAGTTCCTGACTTCACAACCCTTACAAGAGAATACACTAGAAAGTACTAACATGATGATGCTATAATTTGGCAGGTAAATATAAGCGACAGGTACAATTATCAGTTAAACAACACAAATCCATATATACTAAGCACTAATGTAGCTATGCACCCTCTGCATCAGACACAAAGCTTTTGTATCCCTGAATCCGAAAGGAGAAAACAGAGATATGGCATAGTTATCATAACTTGCACAAAATACTGTGTGGGGGGCAGGCATAGGCTGACACAAAGGTTGGTGAGTGTAGGTGAGGAAGAAAGGGAAGCAGGCAGGCTGTGTGTGCACCTGTAGGGGTCCTTCATGTGAAAGTGGTGTGTAAGAGTCTGCATAAACACAGCCAAGCTCATTACTAGCTCTACATCTTGATATGTTGGACAGGTGTGAGCCGTGCATGGTAGAGATGGCAATTCATCATTGTTGTCCTGACCATGAGAACTGGCTCTGCAGGAGTTGCACTGTTGCCTCCATGCCAAAAGATAGATGTAATGCTGCTACTTCGGTGTGAGCAATGTCTGCTGGAAGTGCACCCTTCATGGGAATGACCAGGACCATAACCCCATGGCCTGCCACATCTGGGAGTGGACAGCATACTCACCAATGGCCCAAGAGAAGTACTGCCACTATGGGAGTATGATCGGGCACAGCCACATTGGCTCTCAGCAGATGTTGCGGCTGACCTATACCCACAAGGACACTATTCCCCCCAAGAAGATGTTTCATCACAGACACTGCTCGTTCCATCACAGACACCCCTCATTCCAATGTGTCATTCATCCACTCCAGTGAATCGGCAACACAATGAAGGCAGTCACACATGTCAGACTGTGCCACATCCACAACCCTAAGCATTTGTCTGGAGCACCTTTCTGAATGTGCCTGTGCCTCCATGACTGCACTAAACATACATTGAGTATCACCTAAAGAGACACCAGCTCCAGGTGGAGGAGAGACAGCAGGCCCCCGCCAAGCAACCCTATCAACCCTCCTGCGTGGCACCTCAACAACACTTTGGCTATGGCCAGACTCAACAGGCATTGAAGACGCAGTAGCCACACTTTCCTGATCAAGTCCTCACCCTCCACCTGTCCTATACATGGGGGCTCAATGGACTTGTTAGGTGTAAGCTTACTGGCTGTGTCCGGGAAAGGAGTGGCTGGATGTCAACCTCTGTGTCAGATTCAACCTCTGCACCCCTAACTGTGCCTCAGTTTCACCACCATCATCCTCGGTGTCTGATGAGACACTGACATCAGTTCGCATAGAGCCCACACTCCCACTGTTATGATCACCTGTGATAAAAAGGGAATAACACAGACATATATTAATACCTGCACTACTATGGTGTAATATATGCTAAACAACTAACAGTGCTGACACTGTAACAGACAGTACAGCAATACACACAATAGGCCTAAAATGACACAGTATGATATACATTGATCTGCAGTACTGAAATAAATGTATTTGGCTTACAATCTGCAGAAAGCATACACCACTGGATTCCTGGCATTCCTGAAATAAGTTAAGCAAGGTAAGGGCAACATCATAACATTTAACAGTAAGACAGGGGGTACTACATGTACTTCTTTATATTTGCATGAATTGTACAGTCAACAAGAAAGTGGCTGACAACTCCAGACTGAGCTTATCACTGTAACAATCTTCAACCCCCCCCCCACAAAAAAGACATGTGGCACAGAACTAACTTATTTCAATTCTTTTACTATGCAACAGTATTCAACTGGTCTTATAACAAAGCTTACCTGGAAGCTCTTCCTCAGACTGAAAAGGAGTGGTGCCCACATCAATGACATGTTGTGGTCCACTCTGCTGTGAGTTGCCCTATTATAGAAGATTTGCTAGGAGTTCCTCATTGGGGTGAGACATGGTTCTGCAGCAGGCACACCCTGAGTTACCTTCTGGTCTTGAGCAACAGCAGCTGCATGCCTCCATGCAGAAGTTATCATGTCAGTGGCCCTGTGGCATACCTGCTCATATGTCTGGCTGTGGCCACCCTCAGCATTTATGTTGGCAATGATCTGCTAGCATAGTCTCAGCCTCACTGGCACATTGGGATGACCCCCTTCCCAGAAGAAAAGCCCTATGCTGATGGAGCAGGTCAACAACTATAGTATTCTTAGCCTCAATGAAGGGGAGGGTGTCTGTCTCAATGATATTTTCTGTTGTAAAAGACAACAGAATGATAATACAGATAAGTATCATATAACTACAGAGTCATTGTTACCAGATAAAAAATTAAGGTAGGCAGTCAGTAGTACCCACTGGAAAAACATAAAGTATTCTACAAATGTGAAATACTAACAAGAGGCAGGATGCAAAACAAAGACAGTAGCAAGAGCAACATACCCTTGCATGTGCCATAGCAGTAACTCAGTTGTGGTCCCTCCCCAAATAACAGTCTATTCTAGTTTGAGACATAACAGTAACATTGCTTTGCTCCCCCACCCAGAAAAGAACAGGCACATGAACCATTTTGCTAATAAAACACTTTTCAAAATTGTACATATATATCACACAGCTTACTATTTTCATGTATTGCCAATCATTTGTACCTCTGAAATGACTTGACAAAGATGGCTATGCCACCAGTACACTTCTAACTAATGCATACAGATAATGTATAAGGCTTTGCTTCACATTATTCATTAATATATTTCAGCATATGCATTATGTAGGTAACAAAATGACAGCATACCTATTGGAGTTCAATACTCCTCAGTAAAGATAGCTTTGGAAATAATTTGCTTTTCTGAACAAGTATCAAGTATCCTTACCATCAGTTTGGCTAGCTACATATTTACCCTTTTTATAATAGAGTAGATTATTAATATATTGCATCTGTTTTAGGCTGTGTTTCACAGATGATAACTACAGCATAAGCAGCTGAATTGCATGCTAATCAAACAATGTGGTGGAGCTATTAAAACAAGTTATAAAGCAACCGTGTAGACTTCATGCAGTTTTTTCCTGTGGATTTCAAAGGTAGTGGAGTACAGACACAGAAAATGTACACAGACAGAAGGTTTGGAGTCATTGCTGCTTAACTCCATTTGTATGTGCTACAGGCTGCAGGCAATGTTGCTGCTGCCAATAGGCCTAGGTTGAGATGGAGAAGAGTTTTCAGGCCACATTTAACTTATCACAACATACACGATATAGATGTTGTAGAGTGCTACAGGGTGGACAGAGACACAATACAATAACCCTGTGACCTCTGCCAGCCTCAACTCAGAGCCAAAGCTTTTACCTCCCCATGTATTGGCTGCATACTGCTTGCATCACAGTCAGCCCTGAACTAACACTGTGACAACTACTGCATTTAAAAGGTACGTCCTGAGCATGTAATGCATTGTATAATAATATTATGACGTCAATGTATTTCATCACTTTCATAACTTTCCACTGTAAGCAACTATAAGGTAAGAGATTTGTATAGAAATGAATGCACTATGTGATAGCAGAGAGTTATTTGACTTGTATGTGTGCATTAGCAAGTAATAGGCCTCAGGCCTCAAAGAGTCACACACTGATACCTCCACAAAGTACTGCTGATCACTGCATGCCTTCAATTTAACACCACATGTTTGTAATGGAAATCATAACAGACAGAAGTTAGAAAATAATGAGACAGATAGCAGTTTCTGGCTTTACAACCCTCACAGGATCAAACAGGCAGGTTGCAATACAAGGAGAGTATCAAGAGCAACATAACCTTGTTTGTGCCATAACAGTAGCTCAGCCTGGGTTCACCCCCTTGAAAGACCAGTATACCCTTGCATGTGCCATGACAGGAACCAACCTTTGATCCCCACCCCCAAAACAGCAGTCTATGCCTATTTGTGCCATCCAACCTGCCCTTCATTTGATGGCAACTATAAATATCGTAGTGCTCCCTGTTAATATCCCCACACATTTTAAGGTAAATGATACAGACTGGCTTATACACTGCATGTCTCTGAGTACTAGTCAGATAACTGATGAATGACCATTGACCAAGAAACACAGAAAGGTAGGACACAGTTGTACATTTTAAGGTAAATGATATAGACTGGCTTATTCACTGCATGTCTCTGACTACTGGTCAGATAACTGATGAATGACCAAGAATCACAAAAAGGTAGGACACAGCTGTATATTTGCAAGGAATAATCATAACAGGTTGTGTTATCTCTAAGTGCACTACATCCAAATATATTCCAGACAATACATTTACAAATAACAGGTTATGCCTTGATATCAGTGTACATTCAGTTGCACTTGGTTGTATGAGTAGTTAAGTCATGTATTTGGTGCCAAGCTGTTTGTGTGGCAAAGATGGATAAGTCACCCCTCCTGTTTTCTGATGGTACATTGCAGTGAAAGTTGGGATCCTGACCTATGTATTCATGTTTCATGTGTGCAAACAATTTCTACTGTGAATGTCATCAATTGATTTTCCTCATTTCAACTATTTCACTATTTTTTTAAATTTGTTTTGGGAGGGGGCACTGTGAGTGATGTGCCACTTAGCAGAAATGGCTTTGGCTATGTGCATCTTGTTTGTGCATAGAGTGGTAGGGCACAAACCAAATGAATGAGCCACCCAGGTAGCAGACAGGAATGAGACGGCCACAAACATACACTGGATGCATTCAAGTAACAATATTTCCCAGCAGTGCACACTCTCATACAACATGTTTCTGTGATGGAAACTGATGTACAACCTTTTCAAATGTTGCAAAATCAGAAAGTGCATATTCCCAGCATGACAATACCTGCCATTGGTGGGAAACATCATTCTACATTAGTCTTGATCTGTAGTAGTCATAGCAGATGTTCTTGGAGAGGTTATGAGATTATGTGCTCAAAGATGGGGTATCCAGGAGTTTAAAGTGTTTGTTGGACTCCTAGTGAATGAACATAGGCCCAGGCTGTTGCAGAAGGACTATTATGGCTCAGGTTAAAAGGCAAAGGCATGGAATAGTCTGGCCAGGGCTCTGACCAGTGCTACTGGTATCTCCTGCACTGGTGAACAATGTAGAAATCACTACAGAGGCATCTGGATTTGGAAGAGGGATATGCTCAACCATTGGATCATGGAATGTGGGGCTGGGGTCACCCCACAGATATGCAATTATCACTTACATAAACTAATTGTTTAAAGCTGAATATAGTCAGAATTGATATGCTTAATGGTATTCTTTTCTATTCTGTTTTTACTGCAGCCATCACAGACCAAGAACTGAATGTGTGAAACATGACTCTAGAATGCCATGGATGCAAGACACATGTGGTATGTATGCATCCGAACAGTAGGGCTATTTTAGCATTAAAAGTAAAGCTGCATTTATTGGTTTATTATAGAGTTGTATCAAATTGAGCATTCATTTCTCAACTGTAATAGGAAAGTATACATGCATTAATCTGGAGGCAAAAACAACAGTTCACTATTATAAAGTAGTTATAGGTTGTGCCTTCACAATCCACACTTCCCAAATATATAATACCGTTAAGCTTTCATCAATATTGCAATGTAACTTCAGACCTCTAAATCAGTGGCACCACTGGTCTGCTGTAAACTGTAATCATTATAATTGGAACATGCATATATGCAATATATGCAAATATCAAGGATTGCTTGCTGCAATCTGTAGTACATAGCTCAACAGTTAGGAGCTGGGTAGTCTTAACAGTAAACAAAAGGTATTTGTTAGGAGTCGGTATTCTTAAAAGCAAAGGTAACATAATAGAGTCAAAGAACTGTAGTATGTCACTTATGAAGTTGCTAATGTTCTCCCTTTTTTCTCTTAGTCCAACCCTTTTCTCTCTTTTTTTTTATGTTTTTATTTTATTTCCCCTACAGCACAGTGGGATAGGCCTATCCCATGGTATTCTCCTGCCCCCACTCCACTGGCTACAGCACTTCTGCCCAGCACATCTGCTGTGTGACATGGTAGCACCCCCCCACTGCCTTACACTAGCTGGCCCCTCGGGTAGTTCTGCCCTGCAAGATAGGTCAATGGTTCCCTCCAGGAGCAGTGATAGAGGTAGTGATTTTATCACCCGCAATGAACTGCCAGGTTGGTGGGTAGGATTGTGCACCACACAGTTGGTACACACATACACCAGGTGCAGACACTGCTCCCATCATTGTATTCAATAACACAAGAAGATGCAAGCATCAGACACTGTGGCCATCAGTGCAGTAAGGTAACAATGATGACAGTCCAGTGGATGATGACTCAATTCTCACTGTCACCCAGCTTGATTTCCATGGGTTTGCAATGTCCCCACCATCACCCCAACCATGGTGTTCACCTACTTTTTGTATCCTTCACCATCCCTGTCTCTTGTCTTGTTTGTATTGTCTGTCTGCAATTGCTTCCTCACTTGCCCAACTTACCTCATGTAGGCATTCCTACATCCCTTCACCAGCATTCCTCTCTCACTCAAAAAAAAAAAGAAAAGGGCACGTGCCCCAGAAAATAAAAAGTCCCATACGTAGCTCTCCATTGTACACACATGTCTTCATGACACACTTGATTTGGTCTAATTCCTTATACAACAGATTGTGTTGAGGTCACATATGTCTCCAGAGGTGACAGTCCAAATTTAGCTAATATTTTGCATATATGTTGATAGGATCTGGTTCAAGCAGACACTAAAATCGTCACCTATTGCCCCTGTCCAAGAGGGACACATTTTTTCCTTGACAAAATGGATAGCTGTGGTTCTTTCCTACATCCTTCCTGCACATTCCTGCTATTCCTTTCACTTTGTTCTCCTCCCTGCTTACTCCTTATTTCACCATCTTCCTATCTTTCCCATTTATATTCTTTAAAGTATAATTGCCCAAGCATGCATGTTGCTCAGTATGGCAAAAAGCAGGTATAAGTGTTATATACAGTTGTATTGGAAACCAGTACCATCTAGCCATATTTTAGCGACTCCATACCAACTACCACACTTCAGAATTTAGACTCACACATAAAACTATTTGACACTGTTACATACACATGGATTTGAACCCAGTATCATCTGAATACAAAAGTGAAAGGACCACTACATTAACAGATGGTGCTACAGAGTTAGTTGAATATGAGATGTATTTTACAGACTGAATAGCAAATGGCAGCTTTAACTGCTGTTGTATACACCTGCTACTTAACTGAATGTCTGGTTGCAGGAATTAATGGACTTAATGGAGTGATAAGTTCCTTTTTGGGGGCAATGGTACTGGTTCATCTGTAGCTGATACATTGAACTGCTTTGGTAGTAGCATTACTTATTGATGCTACATGATGCGCAGCATCACACACAATTACGCACTACTGCTGTATAAAACTAAATAGATATTGTGCAAGAATGCTTTATAAAACATTACAGGAGATCATGCAATGCTGTTTCATACATATTTAGTGGGGAATATATGAGAGTAGTGATCTGGGAAGCAAGCATGTGGAGTACAAGTGGAAATGTTTGCTAAAGTATGTCAGTTATTATTGAATGTATTAAATAATCTGCTGGCTGAGTGTGGCAGAACATGCTAATGCATTGTTGTTGTGGCAGATGTTACTGTGTTCGAATACAGGTGGAAGTAGTAATTTTATATGTAGGATACTTTAAATATATATACTATTATTGCTGCTGTTTACCATTTCTGCATGTTGGTGTGCGATACACACCATCACTCAATTATTCTTTAAAGAAAAGAAATTGAGAAGACAGGAAAGTGGTGAAATGGGGAGCAAGCAGGGGGAAGAACAAAGTAAAAGGAAAGCATGAGTGTGCAGGAGGGATGTAGGAAAGAACCATAATTATCCATTTCTTCAGGAATAAAACATGAACATATATGCAGAAATTTAGCTAAATTTGGATCATCACCTCCAGAGAGAGGATTTGCTGCATAAGGAATTTCATAGAATCATATGTGCCATACATCACAACTGTACAGATTTTTGCAGAATGTAAAGATTTTTGGTTCATATTTTTAGTCTGTTCCTCATAAAATTTGTCATTTTCTGGCAAATTGCTGGGATGATCTCAGGACTGAAGTCACTAAATAATGGCACATATTTGAGTTTCAGACTTCAAATCATTCAGAAAATGTATGTTAAAACAAACCATGTTACCCCAGCAACTTTCTAAGTTTATAAGAGCAATATTTAAAATATGTCCCTATTTTTGGGCTTTTGTCCCCCCATTTTGTTGGGCTTTGTTCAGTTTTTTTGCACTTAGAGGTTGAAGTGTATGATGTGTGTCATGAAGACATGTGAAATGGATAGCTATGTATGGGATGATTTTTGTTTGTGAGACAGCTACGATTTTTTTTTTTGAGCGAGAGAGAGAGAAAAATGTTGAGGAAGGGATGTAGTTATGTCTGGATGAGGTAAGTTGGGCAGGTGAGGAAGCAATTGCAGACAGACAAGACAGACAAGAGACAGGGATGGTGCAGGACACAAAAGGTGGGTGAAAACCATGGTTGGGGAGAGGGTGCAAAACCCAGTTCCCATGTACATTGAGGTGGGTGACAGTGAGAATCTTGTTCTCACCCAATGGACTGTCATCGCTTTCACCTCACTGCGTTGCTGGCTACAGTGCCTGATGTCTGTTTCTCCTACAGGTGGACTGACCCAAGATGGAGAGCAGGTGCTCCACCCAGCTTAGGCATGCAGCCACCGTGTGGCATATAGTCCTAAGCACTATCCCTGGCAATTCATGTTGGGTGATCAACTCACCACCTCACCACCTCAGCCGCTGCTACCAGAGAGACCCATAGTCCTATCCTCTGGGGCAGACCTACCTGAAGGGCCAGGTAACACAAAGGTGGCAGAAGGGGTGCTACCAGGTTCTGTACCAGACGTGCTGGACAGCAGTGCTTTAGCCAGTGAACTGGGGGAAGGTGGATCTCATGGGACAGGCCTAACCAGCTGTGCTGTGGGAAAAACAAAAAATAAAAATTAAAAAAAAGAGAGAGAAAAGGGCTGAGGGGTGAGAGAAAAAACAGGAGAACATTAGTAACTTCATATGTGACATACAGAGCATTTATACAATTATTTGACTCTATTCTGTTACCTTTCATTTTAACACTTCAAGCTCTGAACAAATTTCTTCCTTACTTTTAAGACTACCCAGTTCATAACAGAGGCACACTATAGTACAGATTGTAGCCATCAATCCTTGATGTGTGCATATATTGCACACGTGTGTTCCAATTATACTGATTACAGTTTACAGAAGGTCATATATGCCACTGGTATACAGGTATGATGTTACATTCCAATAATGATGGAAACTTAAAAGTATTGTATATTTGGGAAGTGTGGTTTTTGAACCCATAACCGATGACTGCATTCAAATACTGTACTGTTATTTTGTCCTACGGACTACTGCATGCATACTCTCCTTTTACAGTTTAAAACAAGGAGTAAAAAGGTCACACAGATAACCAACTGGTTAAAAAACACAAAAAGAAAAATCTAGCAAAGCTAGACTTCTAACCGTGTGATACCTTAAACCTCTTGCATCAGAGGCCTCATGGGATATATGCAAATCACCCTTTAAGGATATCAGGAGTTTCAGCTAAATGGCAATTCTGAATGTCCATGACTTTTTCTTTTACTTTCATTTTTTTAAGTCTATTTATGGACAGTTTCAGGCCATTAAAGCCAAACCTCTCTAGCTGTGGACATGCATGTTTCTGCCTTCTTATGACATCATCAACATAGCATAAAAGGAATGTTTGACCTTTGGAAACACAGGGTTGTCATACCCAGCTGATATCCATAAACATTAGGGTGTCTACAAAATATCCCATCTAACAAACTAAAACAAAGAGTAAAAAGGTCACACAGATAAACAACTGATAACAGAAGTCTAGCTTTGCTAGATTTTTCTTTTTGTGTTTTTTAACAAGTTGGTTATCTGTGTGACCTTTTTACTCTTGGCTTTAATGGCCTGAAATTGTCCATAAATAGACGTAAAAATGAAAGTAAAAGAAAAAGTCATGGACATTCAGAATTGCCATTTAGCTGAAACACCTGATATCCTTAAAGGGTGATTTGCATATATCCCATGAGGCCTCTGATGCAAGAGGTTTAAGGTATCACACAATTAGAAGTCTAGCTTTCCTTTTACAGTTTAGAGATACATTCTCACTGTTATATCAGAATATGGAACTATTGCTTTGTGCCAGACCTCTCAACCGTGCCAAATTACTCGTTTTTTACCGAGTTGTGCGGTTCAAATTAGGGGGTGCCAAGATTCCCAAGTGGCACCCCTTCATTTCCGATTTTTTTCTATTTGCTTTTTAATTTTTACAGCTTGAGCTGAAGTCATCACATACACAATCACATCAGTTCCCTCAGGGATTCCAGCTTGCTTGATGATGTCATCACCCTCTCCAGCCTGTCGGAATTGAGCTCAAAGAGCTCATGCATTTCCGGCTGGCTGGCTGTTTCAAATGGGAGCAGGAATGGTTTGGGACTAGCTGCAGGCCTGAAGCAGAACGAAGAGCTTGTTTGGTATTGTTTCAAATCCGAGCGAGCGGCCGCGGAATTAAAGAACTTGCTTGGGATGGATTTTTTGCAGATATGGTAAGGAAACTGATTGGCGTGTGTGTTTGTTGCTCAGGCTCAAGTATTTTGCTTGCTTGTGAATTTTGGCAGTCAAGAGACAGTGGTCAAAAAGGTGAGAGGGTAAATGTTGATATCTGATATGTTGGAAACTTGGTTATGGTTAGTTATAATTAGGTCAAGTAGAGAGTGATGAATTTAGGGGAAAGTATGTTGTGTTAGAGTGATGCATTTAGAGGAACATATGATGTGTTAGAGTGATGCATTTATAGGAAAATATGATGTGTTAGAGTGCTGAATTTAGAGGGCAGCATTATGTGTTAGATCTTCAATGATTTGGAGAATGTCTAGTTAACTGCCTGATTAAAATAAATAATTTATTTAAACTAATGCATTATGAAAATGTGGGTATTAAAATGTTGAAGTAAGTGCATTTTCTCATGACAATGCCAATATAATGCCCTGTAAAAAAAGTTTACACTGCTTATATTAACTCAGTATTTGGTAAATCCAGAGGAGTTGCTATATTCTTTCACAATAACCCTTTCCAAGTGTTACTAGTGTATAAAGAAGTGAATGCTTGACTAAAGATGGTCTTTGCTTTACACAGGGATCTATTTATGCTCCCTTCAATAATTTGACATAATTTATATCAGAAACAAACAAACAAACTAAAAGACCAAAACTGTCAAACCGTGGATCTTCCTTCCACATAGCTTTAACAACACTTTTTGACAAACACGGCTTAGAATTGCTGGGACTATTCTGTGACCAATACCAGATCCAGATTGACACACTACTCACTGAAATAAACGAACTTGACCTAGTTATTAAAAATAATTGTGACTATGAAAGGTACAAATTCGAATATGAAAGGTGTTTTGTCAGTATTGATGAACACCTAGTTAAACTCAATGCAACTAAGAGTAAGAAAATCAGTAGGGACCTTAAGGATTATAAAGATGGGAAAGCTTACCCTAAACTATCAGGTCCTCCCACGATCATACCTGTGATACCCGACCAAACGAATCAGAGGGGGTTGATGACTGAAAATACAGAGGGTGGACTTGACAACGGAGAGGGAATGGAGTGGGAAGAAGCGACAACCCATAACAGTGTATCTGAAAACAACTGTAACAACACCAGAAGGAGTACAAGGAACAACCTTCATAACAAAGGTAATGACATAACTGGGGGCTACCAGTCTGAGTCAACTGAAGTAATATACCATTCAAAAAACTTCCAACCGGAAGCCCCAAACAAGACCACACAGAACAACAGGAAGAAGGGAGCCAGGAGGAAGAGGTGGTAAACGAGACAAATGACAGCAACAATGGAGCCCAATCCCTGGATGGACATTTGGATTGCACAATCTTGTCAAATAAGGATGGGGACTTTAAAGTGTATAACTACACCGATTACAATATCGGCACTGACACTGTAGAACTGTTGGCCAAAGGTTACACCTTTGTCCCCTCGTTCCACTTCGACCTGGCACAAACCTTAATCAACCTAAAATTATTTACTAGAAAGTTAAACTTGTTATTACTGATGTTATTACTGATGGGTAACGAGATGAACGTCAGATCAGAATTTTATGTATCAAGTGTATTTAACCCCCCATTGAACCCTACATTAGCCTTATTTGAGAAAGTGACAGAATTAGACTTTAGGAACCTCAAAAAATATAAAACTAGGGGTAGCTATATGGCACCAAATATCAAAAAGGAAGAGAGGTTCGAATTGGCACTACTCAGAGAGGCACCCTTGCGATTGATGAAACCTGACAAAGGGGGCGGGATCACCATAATGACATGTAGTGACTACAACAATAGAATGCAGAACATTCTCAGTGGTAACACATATGCAAGGGCATCCCTCAATGAAATGAATAGAGCCCAATCTAGGGTCAAGATGTTCATTGAGGAGTTATACATTGAGGCAAGGATTGATAGGGACACATACATTTATATGCAACAACTGGCACCTAGAACTCCAGTACTATTTGGGATCCCTAAAATCCACAAAAACATCAATAACCCACCTATGAGACCATTAGTGGATGGCAGAAACAGTATAACTTATACCTGCGCTAAAGTACTGGACAGAATCCTTCAAAAATATGTGAAAGGGGAGAAACAAATAACAAAGGACTCATGGTCCTTTCTAGAATCCATCAACAATGTGGGATTCTTTCCAGACAGTCAATTAGTTACCATTGACGTAAAAGATCTTTACTCTTCAATCCCTCACACCATAGCTATTGAATGGGTGACTGACATGTTACGATTATTGGGGGCACCACTTGACGAAGTTTTATTGATGGGAGAATTGATTGACACTGTTCTCTCTTGCAACTACCTCATGTTCCAAGATGTCATTTATCACCAGGAAATTGGTGTAGCTATGGGCTCCCCATGTGGGGGCAGCATAGCTAATTTGGTGATGGCATTTTGGGAAAGATCCTTTGTATTTCCAAATGGAGGTCCCAATGTCAAACTAATTTTTTACACAAGGTTCCTGGATGACATATTTTTGTTATTCGATGGAACCGATGTGGAAATCGAGAAAATGTTGATGGAGTTCAACAACTCTACTGACTTTCTGTCTTTCACGTATAAATATAATAAACACAGGATCGACTATTTAGACGTAGACCTGAGGAAGGATTATGATAGTAAAAAATGGGTATCTAAAATTCATCGAAAAGACACATATTCCAATTCATTCTTACACTATTCTAGCTGCCATCCGAAACACCAGAAGAAATCAGTGGTAAAAGGCCAACTGGTTAGGGCAGCTAGAATGGTAAGCAAAGACACTGAATTTCTGGAGGAATGTGACTTGTTGACTCAGTTTTTTCTAAAGAGAGGGTACCCCCTTAATTTCTTGCAAGAAATTGTCGATGAAGTCAAAGTCAAAAGGACCCTGAAAGTCTATGTTCCTATACTGGGTAGGAACAAGGACATACAGATTGACATTACTACACAGAACAGTAGGGTAGTTGACACGACTGGTTTTTCATGGAGATTCTGTAGTACCTTCAACATGGATTCTCATGACTTATACAGAATAATGTTAAAGAATTGGGACCTACTGCTAAGTGACAGTAAATATCAAATGGTACTACCAGACAGACCTCTAGTAACTTACAAACGGGGGAGTAATTTAAAACAACTATTGGAAAATGACAGGCAACTACGCAAAACCCAAATGGGTATGTTCAAGTG
This sequence comes from Protopterus annectens, assembly GCF_019279795.1. NCBI lineage: Eukaryota > Metazoa > Chordata > Ceratodontiformes > Protopteridae > Protopterus > Protopterus annectens. Next base: position 1,147,701,617 of record NC_056743.1, on the reverse strand, counting down.
TAACATGTGTAAATACTGTCAATTTGTAGACGAGGGCCGTGATTTCCAGATAGGTGACTCGAACTATAAAACTAATTTCAAGGCCAATTGTAACAGCATGCAAGTGGTGTACCTAGCAAAGTGCCTTCAATGCCCTACTTTCTACATCGGTAAGACCGATAGAAAGCTTAAAGAAAGGGTGTATGAACACATATATAACATCAGGAACAACAACCAAGTTAATGTACTAGCTAGACACCACAATGAACATCTTGACCATGAATTTAAGTTCAGGGTTATAGACCAACAGGTTAGAGACCCTAGAGGGGGCTACGATTCCTTAAAGTTAGAGAGAAAAGAACTTATCTGGCAGCTCAGGACAAATGCTAACCAGTGGCCAGGAATTAATGAAACAAGCTCAATAGCCTGTATTTTGAGATTAAAAAACCTTGAGAGATAGACTTTTAACCTAACTTGACCTACTGACTAGTCCCTGTACATATATACATTTTTTGTACATACTCAAGATTCCATGATAGTATTTTATAACACACCATGTGTAGTCTTAGTATATGTATATGCAGGAAACATTATGAACATAAACAACTTTAGTCAACACTGACAGGTAGCACCCACCCATCCAAACATAATGAGGATGTATTAGTTACACCCCATAGTATTATAGTGAGTTGGCACGAACTTCCATTTGAAACTAGGTGATTGAAATTAATAATGTTTAGTGCGTTAAAGTGGTCATTTGACACTGGAAATATTATAATACTTTGGTTTTAAATATTTTATACAGGACTTTTTCCATCTACTGTTCTGGTTATTGTTTTAAATGTTTAGACAATGCCTGTGAACTTACATATTTTTTATGCGTTGGTATGTGGTTTAACATGTTAAAACAAGTCCCTCATTAAGACCTATTTTTTACTTTTTACTTTTTATTAATTTTAAACTTGTTTTTTAGTTTGGGCACCCTTTCAAAGTTACTTTTCACTAGAGAGCTTGTGCACTCAGTAAATTGAATCCTTCTCTTAAAATAAACTAATTATTCAATTAGGATTCAGGAAGGGTGTGCTCAGTATTTGATATATATTGCTCAGTCCATGGTTCTTTGTTTGATTGATTTTTTAACCTTCTGATGAAGTTGGGTTTGTTCCCAACGAAAAGTGTACTGAAATTATCGCACTTCAAGAATTAAACAGTGTTTCGTTAAGGAGCTCTGCTTTCACCTGTTTTTTCATAATTTATATCAGATTTATTAGCAAAATTATAAGAATTTATGAGAATCTCATAGTGTTAACTGGAATTGTTGTGCTGGATTAGATAAAATACTTAAAGATAAAACATTAATAGTAGATGTCAATGCATCCAGGCATAAGAAAATGTTGAAGAGATTTGTGTTGAAGTTTGATTTGTTCTTTGGAGGGATTCATAGAGCACACATTCTGGTTTCAAATCAGGCACATACTCTAGTCTTCTGAGCATGTCCCTGTAATGTGGAATCTGTGAGATTCTACTGTGGACCTGTTTAAGGACATAATTCAGTCTACCTAAACTTCTTGATTTTCCCAGTTTCAGATCTCTAAAACAGTATCATTATTGGGAGGCATACATCTATTAAAACTTAAATGATCAGCAGGATTGATCTTTCTTTTATAAGAAATACAACTTCTCCTGATACATCTGGCAGAACCATTTTACTAACACATGGAGGAATTGTGGCAAGATGAGTTTCCTTGAATCCCATGGGACCGCTAAACATCAGATAAAGATTATTCAAGTTTACAAGTACCAGAGTCAAAAAGTTATATACTTGCTGAAATATGGATTAATATGTATCATGGTTTTGAGTATTCCCCCTTTCATTTTCTTAGGTTTTTTTTATTGGGCAATAATTACATAAAGCTAATATATTTAAATGAACTCTCTCAGTGCATTCCAGACACATCAGTGCTCTGTATAAGGTAATTATTAATATTTAGAATTTAATTTCCTACATCACCTTCAGGTGAACTTACTTATACATACTGTATTCAACCCTATATTTATAGTTGCCATGGTTTACCATAGTCCAGGAAAGCAGGAATCCTTATTTTTAATCCTTTGCAAACTAACATTCCATTTTTAAATCTATAGTTTTCATCATTAAGAAAAGCAGTAGTTTCCTCACATTAAAAGGAAAACAGCTACTGAAGTATCACATAAAGGAAATTTCGGCTAATGCACATTTATTTTTGACATTATATAATAAACTGAATCATTTATTTTATGTAAATCTTTTTTCAGCAAGATATATTCAAGCTTTGGAGATCACATGAGAAAATTACTCTTCTCCAGTCGGCTTAACAGAAGTCATCATTTATGGGTCGCATTTGTTACAGCCAGACAGCTTGTATTTTCTTTATATTTTGTGTTAGAACTATTTGCTTTTCATACTTTACAGCCAGACAGCTTTATTTGCACTTATATTTTTTGTGTTAGAACTATTGCATTTCTCTTGTCAGATTCTGAAGACAATTACTGTTCAGCTTTTCATACTTTACAGCCAGCAGTGCCTAGCACATATGTTTTGTTTTGGAATTATTTGCCTACACTTTTCATTTGTGACAGCCAGGGTGTGTGTGTTTCATACTTTACAATAGGCACTTATATTTTGTGTTAGAACTATTTGCATATGCTTTCCATTTATTTGGTCTAAGCAGTGCTGCTTATGTCAAATTGGTTTGTGTTGTTAGTAGCACAACAGGGAGAATACTTGCTTTTGATGCAGAAGGCTGTGGGTTCTACTGCTTTTCATTTGTGACAACCAGGGTGTGTGTGTGTGTGTGTGTGTGTGTGTGTGTGTGTGTGTGTGTGTGTGTGTGTGTGTGTAAGTAAACTTTTATGATGGAAATGTTCTGAATTGGGCAGTTTTGTCATTACTGGTTCATGCATTTTGTTTCATTGCCTACTGGAAAAATAATTTAAAATGCGCTCTAAGTCTGTGTGTGCTGTATTATACAAGGACTACAATTTAATAAAGTCAGGAAGGTGTATCAAAGAACACATGTATGTTTCTTGTTTTGTGTGCAAGGGGCCTACAATTTGAAAACAGCCCAAAGGTAATCTTTGTCCGCCACTGGCCAGATGCATTTTCTTTGGATGTGGTATGGGTTTCAATGCTGTTTCAATGAATGTGAGAAGTTTTAATGCCAAGTCTATTTTCATTGTGAGACAGTATTGCTTTGTTAAGCAGATATCTGTTAGTGGTTGTGCATTGCGCTACAAAATTTAAGAAAAAAATCCAAATAATCATCATAGAAGTAAAGCAGTATGCACACATTAGTGTTTATGGTAAATGGGGTGAAATAGCCAGGTAATGGGACATTGTAATGGCTGCACGGAGACTCTGGTGCCATATTTTGGTTGTCTGTTCTTCAGTTTGCATTTGAAAGTTGGTATCCCACAATTCCATTGAAGTGGTTGGGTTACCTAGATTCATATGTTCATAGGTTAGTTCTAGGCTATCAGCCCTAGGGCCTATACAAGCCTAGCCATAATAATTCCCTGGATATTTCTTCCCACAATATTTACTTCCCTGGACCCCTGTCTAGCAGGGCGACTGATATGATCCTGGGGTGAATTTCCTATCTCCCATCCAATCATCAAGGTTCCTTTTGAAGAGGTCCAAGGAGGAGCTCTGCTTGACATGTATGGGCAGTCTATTCCAGAGTATGGGGAGTCTCTGGGTCAGGAACCTATGCCTCCAGCATATTTTGCTCATTGTGATGACAAGGTTTATATCCCTGAAGTGTGTGACTCTGAAGGATTGGGATTTCTTTAAGTGGAGCATGTCCAACAGCTCAGGGTTTGACATGGTCTTGTATGTTAAGCAGAGATCGCATCAGAGTACACGATATGCCACAGAATATAGCTGGGGTTTTCTTAAATGGTCAGCATATGGCATCTGCTTTAGGCCTGTGATTCTTTTAGTGAGGTATTTCTGTAGCCTTTCCAGCTGTTGCAGATGTCTTGTGAGGTACATACCAAATGGAGCATTATACTCTATAATGGGTCTAATGAGGGATGAGTACAGTGGGACAAAGACCTCCTTTTTTCTGGATGAAAAGCCCTTAGTGATGAGGTGTGCCACATAGAAGGATTTTCTGACTGTTGTGGCGATGTGGTTATCGAAGGTGAGACCACTGTTCACCTGTGTCCCTAAGTCTCTCATCACACTTTTGGTCTTTAGTGTACTGCCAGCTATGTGGTAATTCATGGGTACATGTTTTTCCCAATGGGGATAACTATACCTTTCTTGGCATTAAGCTTGAGCCCATGGCTCTGGCACCAAGCATCTGTTTCTGTAAAGCCCTTTTGTAGAACATCCACATCATTTGGGGATTCAATAATGGCTCATAGTTTGCAGTCATCTGCGAACTTTGTTATCCAGAGTCCCTTAGTATTGGCCTGTACTTCAGAGAAGTAGATGCCAAACAAGAGCGGTCCCAGGACTGAACCTTGAGGTACTCCACTTGTCACTTGTCTGGAGGTAGATTTGGAGTCGGCATCTGGGTTCTATCAGTAAACCAGTTGGCAACCCATTGAGTGATGTAGGGATTTATGCTCAGCATAGTACGTTTATCTATGATTCCTGAGTGGAGGATGGTGTTGAAGGCCTTGATGAGGTCCAGATAGCCTGTGTGGACCACCTTACCCTCGTCTACAGCTCTAGAGACTGATTTGAAGAAGTAAGTCAGGTTCAGGAGAAAAGATCGGCCCTTTATGAACCCAAACTGGGTGGGGTCCAGTGTTTGAAGGTTGCCAATGATTCTGTTTATAAGTTCCATAATAATCCATTCCATGCCCTTGCAGATCAGGCTCGTCAGAATGATGGGATGGTAGATCCCGGGATCCAAGGTGGATCCCCCCTTGTGGAGTGGGATAATTGTAACTGTGCACCACTCAGTGGGTACAAAGCCTGAGGTGAGGCTATAAGTAAACATGAAGTATTGTATATTTTAGGTGAGGTGCCAGTTCATTTTGTAGTTCATGTAGTACACAGCCCGGGATGTCATCTTGTCCTATGGATGTTGTATTCTTAGCTTTGGACAGTGCGGTTTCTACCTGTGTGGCCATGATTAATGGAATTTGGCAATCTTTTGGTATTGAGATGAGCCCTTTAGGGGGTGAAAGGGGGGTGAAGTTGGCACTAAATCGATCTGCCAGGATATTGGCAATATCCTTGGGATCAGTATATTTAATACCATTCTGTTGTAGCTCAGAGCAGATCTGAGCATTGCCATTTAGATTCTTGACATAACTATAGAATGTCTTGTGGTTGTCTTTGGAATCCTTGGCAATTTTATTTTCATAACAAGCTTTTGAGGATTTTATGAGGGATCTCAGCATCTTACTGAGGCTGGTAAGGGAGTTTTTTGCATCCTGGGATTTTTCTCTTTTCTACAAATTTTATGTTAATCAGTGTACAGATTTGTACCTATTTTTCATGGACCTTGTCCAGATTTTTGATGTTTCCAGGTTGAGAGGTATGCTTTCTGCTACAAAGGCATGCATAGGTTCCTTTAAATTGAGATATGCATGCTCAGTTTGTTAAAACTGTATTAAATACCAACTAAGCGATCCTTAATTTTTAATGCTACTAAATTTGCTATGCAAATTGTTATTATTATTCTTAAAATACACTATTTAGACAATATTGTTCTGATGAATACGTGTCACATGCTTCTTGCATCCATAGCAAACAGGCAGCATGGAACCTAACACTCAAGGTTCAGTCTGCAGCAACTGTGGAAAAAAAAGAACAAAAGAGTACACCATCATGAATACCAGTCTTGACTATAGTCAGCTTTTAACTTTTACAATTATTCACCAAATTTGATATTCACACAGCTGTGGGGTGTCCCCTGTAGTAAATACCCTGATCCAGTGGTCGAGGGTATCCCACTTACTCCTCCAGAGGTCATTGAAGTGGTGTCTGCATTACTCACCAGTGTGGGGGATACCTGTAGCACTGGTTAAAGCCCTGGCTATTCTAGTCCAGGCTTCAGACTTGTATTCTGAGCTTGAGTAGTTTCACTGCAATAACCGGGGCCCATGATCCTTAACTAGGAGTCCAACAAACACTTTGGACTCCTGGACACCCCATCTCTGTGCCCAAAAGAGCACACCCTCACCAGCAACTCCTGGCATGCCTTTTGTAGCTCATGCTCGATGTATAATGAGCATTTCCTTCCAATTGGATTTTATATGCTGATGTGTTCCCACCTTTTGCGCATCTTGCACTTACTGAGAGTGCACACACTTTTGTTTTGCAAAGTTTAAAAATGTTGCACATCACTTAGCAACACACAAACATAGTAGGTGAGGGTTCGTACTGGTAGCCACCATGTTTGTGCAATGCTAAGCAATGCACAACAGTGGCAAGAACTGCAATTTCAACATTATTAGGTATACAGGCACTTGTGTAAATGTGCTTGTCAAATGAACCAGGTCTACAGTTCTTCTAAGAAGGTTGAAAAACAGTTCTGTATGTTGCACTTCATTGATATAATCTGAAATCTCACAACAGTAAAACGGAATTTGCACAACCTGTACTAGAGCCCCATACCATTAGCTCTCCACATCTACACTTAACACTTGCTGTCATAGGAGCAGTGACATTATAAGCCCTATCTTAGTAGTTATTGTAAAGTTCTCACTGTTTGCACGATGGGCAGTAGTATTAATTGAATGCATCTGATTTGTGTGTGGCTGGCTGGGTCCTGTCTGCAACCTTGGTGGTCCATTCCTCCAGTTTGTGCCCTGCTGTCCAGTTGTGTGCAAACCAGGTGAGCAGAGATGAATTAGTTTGAGCTAAGTGACATACTGTGCAAACACTGGGCTCAAAAAAAAAAAAAATTAAAAGGGAGGTAGTTCAGAATTTTGCAGAATGTCCAGATGTTTGTACCATATTTTTGGCCTTTTCCCTGTAAACTGTGTGGTTTACTGGAAAATCACTGAAGATTGATGTCAATATATAATAACATACATTTCATTTTCTTACTTCATAGCCTTCAGAACATACATGTTAGCACAAATCCTAGTATTCTACCTACTTTCTATGGTTATTTATTTATTATTTATTTTATTTATTTATTTCCAGTTTGATGACCAGAAAAGTCCAGTGGGCCAAGCAGAAGCCATTTTCAGTGGAGGCCCGGGGAGAAATGCTCCAAAAGCAGTTAGCAGAATATAACATAAGTACAGTATGGAATATACAGTATACAAAAGCATAAATATACAATTTAAAATACAGTTAATGAAATACAAAATCAGGGAGTATACATTTAAAAACACAAATGTTAAAATATAGATAAATACAAAAGTAATGCAGAGAATATAATTAAAAGTACAAGTCATAAAGTGTTTATACAAGTTTAGTGTTTGTTAGTGATCAGAGGTGACAGTAGATGAGACTGGAGAGAAGTTTGAAAGAGACAACATTGTAATTTAGGTGGCAAGGGAGCAGAAACAGTCCCAGTTTGAAGTAAGGTAAGAATGGAGGAGAGATTTGAAATTAGACTGGTTGGGAGTACAGCAGAGGGGGGGGATTCCATAGTTTAGCTAAGGAGTGTGATAGATGTAATTGGCCAGGGGGGCATAAGGGCTTAAAGATTTTACGGAGGTTTTCGTTTTGAGATCTAAGAGTATGACTGAGGAGGTAAAGGGTTAAGAAAGATAAAAGAGATGGGCAGATAGAGGGCTGGAATATGAGTTTGTGAGCAGTGGTGAGTTGTATGAATTTCAGGTAATTAGGAAGCTCATGCCGGTTTAAGGAGTAGAGGGAATGGCAGTGATGGGTGGAGTATTTGGACCCTGTAGCAAATTTATAGACTTTGTTATAGCAGGCTTCCAGTTTGTTTTTTAGGCTTAGCTGGAGATGAGTATGTAGAGGGACACCATACATAAGAGAGGTGGGCAGGTAGCAGGGATCTAGAGTATATCTGCTAGAAGCGGTTAGACAAAGATTTTGTCTATACAGCAGACCGAGTTTTGTTTTTTTTTTTCATATTATTTTGGATGTGGATGTCAGATGTTAAATGTTCATCAATGGTGACTTCGAGCAGTTTGGTGTGAGGTACAATTTCAATTAGAGTGTTATTATGGCTTTTTATTTTAAAGGAGCTTTTGTCTATGGCGAAATTTCTTGAAGGAAAGAATATCATGATTTTTGTTTTGTTAGCTCTGAAAGCAAGATGGTTGTTTAGCATCCAAATTTCAGTATTGGAGAAGGTTACTTGGGTTTTTTGAATGTGTTCAGAGGGAGAGTTTACTGTACAGATGATTGTGGATTTATCAGTATACTGGATCATTGTAGCATTATCTATGGATTTGTGAAAGTTATTAATGAAAATATTGATGTTAGATTAGGGACTTCCATTTTAAAGTAGTTATTAAATGTAGTGTCAGAACTGTGTTTCATTTTATGCATACATCTTAGAAAAGACAGTTAAGCAGAAGGAATGAATAACCTTGCTAGTTAAGCATGAGAGATAACAGTTAACAAGGAAAGGCTACAGACGTTCTTTTTCTGTTTTCTTTCTCAAGGGAAAAATCAAGGAAATGTTAAATAACAGGACAGTTGTCACCTGCAAGATTAACAAGACAAGGCCTCAAAACCAAGTCTAAGGAGATGTGTAAAGCATTACAGGGTTTTGGTATTATTAAAATATACTTCAGACACAGTTAGGGAGGTCAGTTAGTTAGTTTGACCTGACATACAGAAAAGATTAAATATCCAGCATTTCAGAAAGGGAGCTACAATACTGACACCTGAGCCTGAGTACAGAAGACAGGTCAAGTAAAGACTGTTTCAGTTTACATTATTCAAGACAAAAAACTATACATGCAGAAACATTGGATATATGAAGCAGCACCGTTATTACTAACCAGCATCCCAGCATTTCTAGAGACTGTTATTGTTTATCAGCACTGTTAATGAGGACAGTATTCGGATATTGTGAACATCTAATAAAGCCTTATTAAATAAACTACAATGTTTTGGAAAATTCATTCTGAAAAGTACACAAGACTTGGCCCATAAAAGAGAGACTGGCACTAGTAGCATGAGTTTGGGTGATTAACAGATAAGGACTTTTGTTTCAGTCTCATTTCAGTTGTTTCCAGTTAATTCCAGTATAATACAGTCTCAATCAATTCTTTCAATTGAAAAGTAAGGGCCTGAGAATAGAATGTTGTGGGACGCTGGATTATTGAGAAAGGATGAAGTGGAATTTTTCCATTTAACAGCCTGTTGTCTATTGCAGAGATAGCTTGTAAACCAGGCTATGGAGGAAGGATAGAAATTGTGGGAGGAAAATTGAGATAAGAGTAGAGGATGTGAGATAGTGTCAAAGCCTTTGGAAAGATCTAAGTAAAGGGTGGATATGATTTTTCCATAGTCAGGAGCATGATTAATGGTGTCAAGGAAGGACAGAAGAGCAGTGGTAGTGCTGTGGCCAGGCCTGAAACCATGTTGTGTTGGGATAAGAAGATGATTGTGTGTTAGGTATGACAAGTGTTGGTAATGGATGTACTTTTCGAGGATTTTAGAAAGAAGTGAGAGAATAGCTATAGGACGGAAGTTAGTAGTGTCTGGTGTTATTGCCACCTTTGTGGAGAGGGGTGAAAAATGCTTTCTTCCAGAGTGAGGGAACAGAGGCCTCTTGGATGGACCTGTTGATAAGAATGGAAATGGGGAGGGCAATGCTGTCTGCAGCCATCTTAAGGAAGGATGGAGGCAGATTATCAGGAGTGTAGGAGCAGGGATTTGGTTTAAAAAGGAGTTTTTGATGCTGCTGGTGGGGATAGATTTAACACTGAAAGGTGGAGTGTTAGAGGGAAAAGCAGTTGATGGGGTACTATGAGAGGGAGAGAGGATGGGAAGGTTTGCGGTTAGTCTGGCTATGCAGTCAACAAAAAAAGTGTTGAAATTAGATGCAATTTCATAATTTGGGGAGTTTGTGTTAGGGCATGGATTGTCTTTTCTACTGGGGTTTAGAAGGGAGGAAATGAAATTCTGGAACATTTTGGGGTTAGAATTATGTTCTGATTGGAGTTTGGAGTAATAGGTCTTATGGTCTTTCATTATTAGTTTCTTCACTGAGTTGCAGTGTTGTTTAAATTCAGTTAGAGAATTTGTTAACTTATTTATTTTTTGGTATTGCTTCCAACATATGTTTCTGAGATGCATTAGTTTTCTGGTATCTTTAGAAAGCCAGGAAATGGTTTGGGCCTTTATTCTTTTTGTTCTAAGAGGGGTGAGACTGTTTATTAAGTCTAGAAAGGTTTTGTTGAAGTAATTAGTTGCACTGTCCAGAGGCAGAGTCTTTATGGGACAATTCATTTTTTTCAGACAGTCAGAAAATGCCTGTGGATTGAAGTTGGTGAGATTATGAGGTTGAATGTATTGATGTTGTATTTGGACAGAAAAAGCACACCAGAGAGCATAGGTTTATAGGTGTATGCTAAGAGGATCAGGTATAACTCCACTGTTTGAGATTTGGTTGGGATGAGTTGCTAAGATCCAATCTAGTGCAGTGCCAGAGGAACCATCTTTACTGGGTTTGGTAGGGTAGTTTATTAGCTGGGAGAAGTTAAAGAAATTAAGTGTGAGGAGATAGTGGCCCAGTTGATGTTTACATCGCCAAGGATGACTGTTTCTTTTTTGATGTTGGAAGAGAACCGTGAGAGAATGTCTTCAAGGATGAAGATGTTATCACCGGGGGGAATGTAGATGCCAGATATACATACAGATTTATGTTTGTTGATTTTTAGGAAGGCTATAGATAGTTCAGCAGGAGAGAATTTAGGAATGGGGTAATTATATGGATTGACTGTTATGGAAGATGAGTAAATTATGGCTACCCCTCCTTCTTCCTTGTTAGGTCTGTCATTCCATATGACTTGGTAATCAGGGAAAGAATTTCAATATCATTTATATAAGGTTTGAGCCAAGTTTCTGAGACAGTTAATATGTCGAGATGGTTATGTGACAGCCAGGCATGTAAGCTGGGTATTTTATTACACATACTTTGGGTACTGAGTGTAGCTAGGTGGATGGTTTTGGGGGAGGATAATTGTGCTGATGTAGAGGAACAGATGTTGGTCGAGACAGTTGGATCAGGATTGGGATAGATGTCACCAGAAATCAAGACAGAGACTAGATGTAAAAGATGGCTGATTGGGTTTAATGGGGAGGGTAAGTTAGGAGTTTAGTTGAGGAAAGGTCAAGTATTGGTAGAAGTGAAGTGGGTTAGCAGAGTGAGATACTGGATGGAGCTTAAATTTATAGAAGAGAGTTGTATTTAGATGGTATAGTTCATGAGATGTGGAGGAGAAAGAATGAGGAGTACTTGTTTGAGAGGAATAAGTTATATGTTGTGATAAAAAGTGTGAGGATCCAGGGAGGATAGTAAGGTATATAAGGGGTCAAAGGAGGGATATGAGGAAGGCTAAAGTGAAAAAACAAGTGGGGAAATGGAGCATGATATAGAATGAGAGATGTGTAGAAGTAAATGTGAGATGGGATGGTAGAGATTAGTAGGCTGAAGTAGGAGTTTGGTCAGTGGGAATAATGAGAGAGAGAGAGTTGGGGAGAATAGTTGGAGAGCAGGAAGTAAGTGAGTGGGAGAGGGAGGTATACTTGTTAGTGATGATTGAAGGTGGGGAGTATAATGTGTCTGACTAAGGGAGAGATCAGGAAATTTGAGTGGATTACAATGCTGAGGAAAGTGGGTTGATTGGATGCAAAATGGTGTGGGAGGAGTTAGGGAAGTATAAAGGTAGGACCACTGGGGTGAGAGGGAAGTAAGGGCAGATAGGGAGAGAAGTGAGCCCACAGGGCAAACAGAGTGGGCAGAAACCAGACAAATCCAGAAAGGTAAGCAGTGGAAACCTATCAGTGAAGACCTCAGAAGGGGTGAGTAATAATACAAGCTCTACCTGTAAGTGAAGGAGAGATGAGAAAGCAAAGTTTATTAAGGTTTGATGTGTGTCTTCACATTGACTTGTTTATTAGTAGCCAGTTTGTGCATAGATTAGAGTAGGGAGATACATTAGCAATGAAGGTGAATCTATAGAGATGCAAATAAACAGGTGGGGCTCAAGTTATCAGAACAATATAGTAAATCTGTCCCTATTTTTGGCCCTTTGTCTCCCGATTAGTTTAGTGTTTGTCCAGATTTCTTGCTCTAAAAGGTTGGGTGGTACAATCCACATTCAGTGTACAGGTTTTGGGCCAGAAATACTGGTGCAAGCTGAGAAACCTTGCTTATGCGGGCTGTGTATCATTACTATTCATAGCGCGATGCCGTGTGATGCCTCATGATGAGTAGTTAAAACACTTAGAACGAAGAGATGTCACCAGGGTATGACCCAACCACAACCGCAAACTGTCACGGAAATAAAAAATCTTTTTATCCTTTTTATCCTTAACACGCCTTTTTATTTGTGTTTTCGGAAACGACTATGCGTTTCCTTCCTCAGAAGTACAAACAAAACAATAAATCAACCATATCCAGCCCTTACTTTTAAAACTTTAAGAACATCATGTGATACTAATTAGATGATGTGACACTTCACTTTAATTTATAATCTACTTAAAAAGTCCTTACGAATAATGTTCACATAAAATAGTCTCGTATCCTACATCACTAATACTTTTAAATAATTAAAATTACCATTCAACAGTGTATATATATGAATAATATACATTGTAAAAATATATACAAATTTAAAATACAATGAAACATATTATTTGTTGTATTTCCTAGCCAGTTAAAAGCCGCATAGGCTAAGCATATTAGTCTAACCAACTCCATAATAAACTGTATTACAATTGATGGTATAAAGGATTAATAAGTAGATAAATAAATAAATAAATAAACAAACAAACAACCTAAATACCTCACCTTACAAAATATGTGGCAGAACTCCTATATCAGCGCCCATAAGATGTTACCACTAAGTAACCTACTATATATTATGGGACACTAAAATACTATAACACTGTTGGGACACAGTAACTTCAGTAAGGCACATACATCCTCAAGATCCCATTAGGTAGATAATGGCTTATTTATCTGTTACATGCAAGCTTTTTTAAAAGGCACGCGATGGATACATGCTCATTAAGACCTGGGGGGAATGTGGCTCCAGTTCTAATTTGCCAACATAATTCTTGTATCTCTAAATTGATTTGCCATGGTCCAACATAAGGGGCATCGTCTATCTTTTTCAGCACCGTGAAGACAAACTTGTGGTTTGAGAATTCCAAAATATGACAGGCAAGTGCATTATTAGTGTCTCCTTTTGTAATTGCATAATAATGCTCGTAGATGCGCTGTTTTAACTTGCGCTCTGTTTTCCCTATATAAAACGCGTGGCAAGTTGTGCAGGTCGCCACGTACACTATAGCTCTAGTATTACAGTTATATTTACCTGTTATCTTATACTTAATTTTGTTAACCAGGGCTATGGTTCCTTCTTTGATGAACTTGCATTGTGCACAACTGCCACACTTGCTCATCCCAATATTGGAACTCTTCATTTTACTTTTACCAGTTTCTAACAGTGTTTTCAAATTAACCCCCCACCTAAAAGTTATAGCCGGTGGGCCATTGCAAATTTTCTGAACTTGTTTGTCACTTGAGAGCAATGTCCAGTTTTTGCTCAATATCCCCCTTATGAAATAATGGTCTGTTGAAAAGGTGCATAAGAACCTAAGATTATTGTTGGTTTGACTAAGACAGACCTTGCTTGCACTATTGCCCCCTGACTCGCCAATTTGATTAGTAACATAATGAGAAGATAAAATAGGGCTAAAATGTCCTGTTCTTCGTTTATAATCAACTCCTTCAATGACTTCATCTTTCAATTTTATCGGATAGCCTCTATTACTAAACATCTCAACTAACTTATTACATTCTGCATTAAAATCATGGTCATCTGTGACCATTCTTGCAGCCCGCACCATTTGCCCTTTTACAATTGCTTTCTTTTGGTGGTGTGGGTGGCAACTGGAGTAATGCAGGAAGCCATTGGAGTATGTTGGTTTTCTGTAAATATTACTCTTAAATCTCCTATTCAAGTAATCTTTCTGCAGCAAAATATCCAAAAAACTAATTTCCAGATGATTAAAGCTAAATGTAAACTCTAGGAAGTTGGTTAACTTAGTAATGGACTCAATAAATTGAGGAATGAGATCCGCTTGCCCCTTCCACAGAATGAACATGTCGTCCTGGTACCTAGTGTACCAGGCGACATGAGTTTGAAACACAGAGTTTTGAAATAATAATGTGTTTTCCCATTGTGCTAAGACACAATTTGCATATGCCCCCCCACAGGGCGAACCCATAGCTACCCCTGATGTTTGTATATAAGTAGCGCCTTCAAATTTAAAAATGTTATTACAAAGTATAAGCTCCAAAAGTGTCTCAGCTAAGTAAATGATTTTATCATTTACTTTCCTGTCAAATAAAAAATCCCTTACCCACTCCAGGTCTATATGATGTGGTATCACGGTATACAGATCTTTAATATCAACCGTGAGGAGCACAAAAGTTGGATCAAATTGAATTTTATTAATGGAATCTAAAAAGCTCCAGGAATCCTTGCAAATATGATTTCCCTTTGCTAGCAATGGCTTAAGCAAGATATCAACATACTTAGCACATGCACTCGTAATGGATCCTCTACTATCCACAATGGGCCTAAAGGGTGGGTCTTGGATGGACTTATGAATTTTGGGTACTCCAAAGAAGGCTGGTAACTTAGGTGACACCATAGTCAAATAGCTATGCAGATCAGTGTCAATATACCCCTCCAGAAACAGATCTTCTAAAATATATTGGATCTTTCTGTAGGCTGTGTTGACTTTATTTACACTGATCTCCTGATACGGCCCTTGTTCTAAGTGCTTTAGAACCTTCTCGACATAGACAGAATGGTCCATAAATATGAGTCCATTCCCTTTATCGGGTTTCGTCACTCTGATGTTGCAATTCTTCAGAGTACTAATCCAGTCCCTATCTTGCGTTGTTATATTGGGTTTAGCTTTTTTATGTGGGGGACGACTGATAGCCAGGTGTCTAAAGTCAAGTTTACATGCTAGATCAAAAGCTTTAAGACTCTGTGTAAGAGGTGGGTTAAAGACACTAGCTATTCTAAAGGGGCTCACTAAACTTGGCATGTTCCCTAGTAAAATTCGTAAATTCAATTTACGTAAAAATAATTTCAGGTCTATTATAGTTTTCACCATATCAAAATGCGTGTCCGGGACAAAATTTAGCCCTCTAGAAAAAAAGTCACACATATTCTGGTCAACATCAAAAGAGGTGAAATTATATATTTTAAAGTCCCCTTCAGTGTTATGTATAAATTTTAAGTCTATTACAGAGGAAATTATCTCTTCTTTGGATTCCTCTTGTTCTTTGGGGACTGATGATTCCCATTCGATCTCAAATACCTCTGGTTGGAATCCTGGCCTTGCCGAAAATCCTGGGCATGGGCTTGCTCACTCGTGTTGTTATTATTGTTCTGAATATATTGATTGCCACCATTAGTGTTATTATTGTCTTTCCCTTGACCTTGGTTACTGCCTCCCTCATTTTTGGTGCGCGATTCTTGACCCTCAGCTCTCGGTGACACTGGGAGTGGGTCGATAGCACCTAAAGGTTCATCATACTCCCTTGCATGATGAATAGTATTAATCTTTCTAACAGTATATTTGGGATGATTGATTAAAGGAGGCAGTGGATAGGCTTTGTTATTGGAGTACTGAACTAAATCACGTTCAGTCTTCTTTTTCTTATTTTTTGATAATTTAATCATTGTTGCATCAATACTTGAAAATATCTTGAGTATTCATATCTATACCTGTTGAAATTTGAATTATTTTTAATGTCTTGTTCTAACAGCTCCAAATCCTTTTGATACATAGCTATTTGTTGTATATAGTAATTAATTAATGTTTGCATGAATTCGAATCCTTGTTTATCGAATAGATTCAAGAACTGTTTATGGAAATCAGAGCCATTAATTAGTCCTACAGGATACCTCCATTGCCTGAGGCCCTTAGGAACTATTTGCTTATCCAAACATTCCTCCAGGTATGCTACCTCCAATTGTAGCTTCCTACATTTAAATAGCTTGTAATCAAACTCGCTAATAATAGAAGTGATATCAATAAAAGTACCTTCATGTTCCTGTACAGGGTCTGCCACGTCCCGAACATTGGATGAAAAAAAGTTCTTTTTACTTAAAAATGAATTCAAAGATGGTGAAGTATTCTGTTCATTCTGCATTAAATCCAACCTCTTACTTGTCTGTCCCGGTTGAGGCGTACTTTGTATTTCAAGTAATGGAGCATTAGTATTTGGCAACGGGCAATGATACCCATTCCCACCACTTACACTGTTAATGTTTCTATTATGCTTAGTTAGTTGCTGGTTGAGGCGTTCTGGATGACGATGCTGCTCCTCTATGCTTGAGGCAGCCACCGTATTCACATTGCCCCCTTTTATACTGCAGTCCAAATCTTCAAGTCTCTGTGTCAAATGATCCAGGTGCCCCATGATCATTTGAATCAAAACCATTAAATTTCCATTGTCGGCATTCGCCTCCACGATTCCGCGGGCTGAGCTGTTCTCTGTATTGTCAATAACATCACCTTGTTCCAGTTGCTGAGAAAACAACGGAGGGGATATGATGTTGGGCGCACCGGCTCTCTCCTCGTTAGCCATAACAAACAACAGACAAAAAAGCTTCATAAACCGTTAAAACACTTAGAACGAAGAGATGTAACCAGGGTATGACCCAACCACAACCGCAAACTGTCACGGAAATAAAAAATCTTTTTATCCTTTTTATCCTTAACACGCCTTTTTATTTGTGTTTTCGGAAACAACTATGCGTTTCCTTCCTTATGTTGGACCATGGCAAATCAATTTAGAGATACAAGAATTATGTTGGCAAATTAGAACTGGAGCCACATTCCCCCCAGGTCTTAATGAGCATGTATCCATCGCGTGCCTTTTAAAAAAGCTTGCATGTAACAGATAAATAAGCCATTATCTACCTAATGGGATCTTGAGGATGTATGTGCCCTACTGAAGTTACTGTGTCCCAATAGTGTTATAGTATTTTAGTGTCCCATAATATATAGTAGGTTACTTAGCGGTAACATCTTATGGGCGCTGATATAGGAGTTCTGCCACATATTTTGTAAGGTGAGGTATTTAGGTTGTTTGTTTGTTTATTTGTTTATTTATTTATCTACTCTTTATACCATCAATTGTAATACAGTTTATTATGGAGTTGGTTAGACTAATATGCTTAGCCTATGCGGCTTTTAACTGGAGCTAGGAAATACAACAAATAATATGTTTCATTGTATTTTAAATTTGTATATATTTTTACAATGTATATTATTCATATATATATATATACACTGTTGAATGGTAATTTTAATTATTTAAAAGTATTAGTGATGTAGGATACGAGATTATTTTATGTGAACATTATTCGTAAGGACTTTTTAAGTAGATTATAAATTAAAGTGAAGTATCACATAATCTAATTAGTATCACATGATGTTCTTAAAGTTTTAAAAGTAAGGGCTGGATATGGTTGATTTATTGTTTTGTTTGTACTTCTGAGGAAGGAAACGCATAGTCGTTTCCGAAAACACAAATAAAAAGGCGTGTTAACGATAAAAAGGATAAAAAGATTTTTTATTTCCGTGACAGTTTGCGGTTGTGGTTGGGTCATACCCTGGTTACATCTCTTCGTTCTAAGTGTTTTAACGGTTTGTGAAGCTTTTTTGTCTGCTCATGATGAGTAGTATCATGTAGGTGAAAATACTCTATGTAGGCTCTGTGCAGAACCCACTTGGAGTTTATTGAATTCTGCAATATGTTAAAGAAAGCAAGTACAGACTCATTAATATGTAAATATGACACTCTGGCATTGTTTTCTTCACGTTATTCACTTTCTGTCTATTCCTACATTGCTTCTTTTTCTGCTTATTGGGCTTATTCTTTCACTCTCTTTAGCTCTTTAGAAGGGTTTTCTTCACACCCTTGCATATCTTTTATTCTTCTTCTTTATAAAATGGACAAGAAAACCTGACCAATCAGATGGGTAAGAATATGTGCATCAAATATGTTTTATGCATAGTAGAAAACTGGTCCAGCCTATCTGGATCTCACATTATGTCATAGATCCTTAAAGAAAAAAAAAATAGAACAAAACAGGTATTAGGACTGTGACACAAATGAAGCACACTTTATAGCAATAAAAGGACTAAAAAGTCAAATATAATTGCATTACCAAAATAAATTGTAAAGGACAGAAGAAGAGAGTAAAAGCCATTAGAAAATGAAGTATAAGAAGACACAGGAAGTGAAAAATGTGAAAGAAAACTACTTCCTCATTACAATAAAAAAACACTCTAATTTAAAAATAAATTACACACACACACACACACACACACACACACACACACACACACACACACACACACACACACACACACACACACACAAGGCAATAGAAATACATTATAAGATATTGCTTGAACCAAGAGGTAAAACTACCATGGCAGGGCTAGCCAGCCTGTGGTGTAAGCCTTGGCTCTAGGTGAGTGTCACTGTTGAAGTGACACCAAAACCTAGTGTGCAAAAATGGGAAAAAGGAGTTGTGATGGATGGACAATCTACACAAGTAAAATAATGTATTAATGTAAATACATCTTTAAACAAAAACACAATGCACATAAAATCTCCATAGAAAAATGCAAGCAATAATCCTAACAGGGTGTGTGTTACTGTGTAAAGGAAGGCAATTACTTACACAGTAACACACACCCCATGAAGTGTATTATAGTGCTTCAAGAATGGGCTGTGTGAAAATTGTTTGTGTTTTACTTATTTATTTATTTTTTTATTATTATATATTTTTTTATATTTTTGATGTAAAATAGTTCCTCCAACTAATGGTTCAAACATGCTGTATTATACTGTATTATATGTAAATGGTGTTGGAGGAATTATTTTACATCCAAAATATAACATTTTAAATTCGTTATCAGAACTATCAGGGGAATCCATGATGCCAAATGAAGTACAACGGTAGATGGAGAGTGGACTAGAGTCTTCTTTTGAACAAGATAACCAACCTGAAGTTATTTTAAACTTGGCAGGTGACTTTAAACTATGCAATTATACTGGCAATGTTAATTGAACTAAGCATTCTGAATTTTGAAGTAGGGGTTACACGTTTGTCCCTACTTCTACTAAAGTTGAGACTGTATTACTTGATGCAAAACTGTTTATTAGGAAACTTAAGACTGTTCTTTGAGAACATGAATTCTGCAGTTGGGTTTAATTCAATATGGAGAAATAGTGTGCTTAATCCACCTCTTTCTTTGCCACTAGGTCTGTTTGAAAAAATGTGTGACTTTGAAATCAGAGATTTTTTTTAATAAAAGAAAGAAAAAGTGCAATTTTAACCTGAACCACTTTGAATTCAAATTACTTAAGGAATTGTGTCAAGATAAAAGCATCTGAGTAATGAAGCCGGATAAAGATGGGCGGGGGGTAGTAGTAATGCAGAGCGTTGATTATGTTAATAAAATGTTTATGTTTTTGAACAATGATGATATGTATGGGGAGATTACACTTAACTACATTCATATTACATACAGAAAGATAGATTTTTTTCTTCTGGACATGTTTGAGCAAGGGCAAATTGAAAACGAGTCATTGGATTTTTTACATGTGAAACATCTCATTGTGCCCTCAATATTTGGTACAACTAATTGTGCCTTCAGTATCTGGTATCCTGAAGATACTTAAAGATTTAATAGACACATCAGTGAGGCTTATTGTCAACGCAGGTACCTCAAAGATACATGCTTTAGCAAAGTATATAGATTTGAAGTTAAAAAATGTTTTTTGGATGGTTATTTTCATTTATGCAAGGATTCCTGGGACTTTTTGTACAAGTTACAAAAAGTAAGTTATTCTTATAACTTGTGGTTTATAACAGTTGATGATGTAAATTTATTTAATGTGATACCACATGAGCAGGATTTAGAGCAGTACAGAGAATTTTTGGTGGAGTCAGGAAAATTGACCAATGATGAAATCAATGTGTTAGGTCTTTTAATGGAGTTAGTTTTGAATCACAATGTTGTCTATATAGAAGGCCAATATTTTTGACAGAAAAGAGGCATTGCAATGGGGGCAGCATGTTCACCTCTATATGCCAATATAGTGATGTTACAATGGGAGAAACATTTTGTGTTAAATTATTGTATTGAAAAGCCCTGGAAATTATATGTGCAGTTTCTAGATGAGATATTTATAGTGTGGGAGTCAACACAAAATGAAGTTGCAAACATGATGGGGCATTTTAATTCTACCACGTCTTTTTAAAGTTTACCTATTCTTATAGCGTAGACAGTATAAGTTATTTAGATGCTTTAGTTTCTAAAGATCATTTGCATCAAAAGGTAACTACCAACATTTTTCGTAAACCTCATTATTCAAATGCTTTGTTACATTATTCTAGTTGTCACCCCCAGCATATTAAAAGGGGTGTGGTTAAAAGGGCAGTTTGTTCATTTAGCTGAAATGATTTTGGAAGATCATGATTTTGAATTGGATAGATACAAATTAGCAGAAATGTTTTATGCTAGGAGGGTACCCTGATGCCCTGGTGAGTAGTATAAGAAGTGAAATAAGCTTAAAATGAAGAGAAGGCATTATCACTCCACTTTTAAGGGTTGATATGAATTTTTCACAAAATAATTTTAGTGACAATGGGGTGATTAATGACAAGAAAAAGTTTGATTGTGCCTTCATCGCAGCCTACACTGTGAATTGTGATAGGATATTTAACACCTTACCAAAAAAATTTAAAATATTTTCCTGTTTTGTAAGAACAACAGACTCCTTGGGGCTAAGACCCTGTATGGTGTATAGGTTGGGGAAGTCTATTAAGGGGTATCTTGAAGGAGGAAAAATTATAGGAAACGTGTCTAATAAAAAGAAGGGTACCTTTAAATGTGGGTGCTGTCACCAATGTAAATTTATTTTAGAGGGGGTAATGACTAACATTGGGATTAAAAAATATATACTCCCTTCCATTGTACATGTACTTCACAAAGAATTATATACTTGATAAAATGTTTACAATGCACTGGTTTCTATATAGTTCACCACACATTCTTTAAGTTTTTGAACCACAAAACAAAAAAAAAGCAAAAAAAAAAAGAAAAGCACAAATGTATTTAATATAAAAAAAAAAAAATAAAATCAAGCAGTTAAAAGTTTACACTACTGACACTAGCTTCTTTATTGAGGAACTCTCTGTGGTTCGAAAAACTGGTGTGGAATATTTAGAGAGTTTATCGGTGTTGTTCCACACGGGAGGTACGTTGTTCTGGTTTCTATATAGGGAAAACTAAGTGAAAATTTAAAGAACATATTTATGTACACAATTTAGATATAAAAAATAAAAACATAAAAAAATAATTGTATAAGCATATTCAGATGTATCCTGAACATTCTTTTACTTTTTTTGGAATAGATGTGGTTTTTCAGAATGCAAGAGATGGATCATGGGAAGACTTGATTGAATGTAAGGAGATGATGTGGCAAATTAAGCTAAATGCAAACGTTTTCCCAGGTTTAAATTATGATATATATATATAAATATATATATATATATATATATATATATATATATATATATATATATATATAGCCAGTATTTTGCATTTAAAATCATAGAGTATAGAATGGAGTGTTTTTATAAGGTTTATTTTTGCAGCATGCTTGTGTGTTAGGTCACTTTAAATGGTTAGGTTTTAAGGATGTATTGTAATGTTCATTTTAATATCTAATTATATATTTTATTGGGTTTTAGTCATGTGATATTTTACTGATTTAGTATTTAATAAGCTTTGGTTGAGAGAAGTAATGGATTCTGAGGAAGTCTTTGGTTACACTCCGACAAAAGCGTTTAATCCTTCAATGAAGGCTGAAAGCTGCTGGTCCTGCTTTTTCCTTCAGTGTTTGACTTTGTAGATTTGTGGCGCTAAGTTTTTTATTGTGTTGGTGGATTTTAAAAATATATCCAGATATTTATTTCATTTTTTGGTCCCTTACTCCTAAAATGTGCGGTTTGTTGCCAGTCATTGGGGATTGAACTCACCAAATAATGACATGCATTTTAGTTTTGGACTTTATTTTCTTCAGAAAATTCATGCTAATACAAATCCTGTTAATTAAGCAAGTTTGCAGTTTTATAAGAGCAATATTTAAAATACGTTCCTATTTTTGAGCCTTTGACCCCCCCCCTTTATTTTAGGCTTCATTCAGATTTCTTGAGCTAAGAGGTTGAGAGGTATGCAAGTCTCTTTACTGCTGTTGCCAGAGCTCACCTGATCGATCTCACTCATGCTCTGTCTCTCTCTCTCACACATACATACACACACACACACACACACACACACACACACACACACACACACACACACACACAGCGCGCACACACACACACACTTGCACTTCAGAAAATGCATGCTAACACAAATCCTATTAAGCAACCTTATGATTTTATAAGAGCAATATTTAAAACATGTTCCTACTTTTGAGCCTTTCCCCCCCTTTATTTTATGCTGTGTCCAGATTTCTTGAGCTAAGAGGTCAAGAGGTGTGCAAAGCTGTTAACTGCTGCTGCTGCCACTGCTTCATTGCTCTCACTCTTTACCCCCCAGACACACATAAACACAAAATCACACACTTTTGTATTTTTTTTTTACCCTTACTAAACAGTAAAAGTGCTGCTTAGGTAGCATAAAATAATGGCAGACATTAGGTTACTTTCAGTCTGAGCTCCACAGCAGCTTGATATGCTGAAATGAAGCACTGGACTTTTTTCAGCAGGCTTCACCTGTATATTAACACCCTGCTGTAGAAAGTTCATTCTCTAACCAAGGTCCCGATGTACTGGTCACTAATTCTCTAAAATTAAGTAAAGGCAACAAGCATGCCACAATGTAAACTGGCTTAAAAAATGATAGAGGTGAGGGAGCATTAACTGCTTGTATATACATCTGTTTCATTTCTTGAGAGGTAACACAGAAATTATTACCCTGACTAATATTTTTATGTAGCAATATGTATATATATCATAAGATAAAGCAACTTAAAAAGTGACGGGGGAGTATACTGCTTACATAAACATTTCTTTCAGTTTTTGGAGTTGCTACCAGACTGATTAACTAACAGAATGATTAATCCTGTGAATATTTTTGATGCTGTACTACGTGGAAAACAGTACACATTTGGGAGACACTGTGCTACATAAGTGAATCTCCTCATCTGGATGCATTCACCTGCCAATACACAATCGACAAGTGTAGTGTTAGCAGCTATTTAGGAATATGCAATAGCACACAACAGTTTTACAGAAGGTTCACTAAATTACTACTCAAAGAACATCACGTGAAAATTCCACATAGTTAAAAATGTATAACCATAAATGAAAATTAATTAGATAAAACGGAATGTACAAATATTTTTCATTAAAATACATTTCAAACCGTATTACCACCATACACAAACTAGAAAAATGAAAATTCAAACTTCAAAGAAAATACAGATGACTATTTTATAAGTGCAATAATAACAGCTTTATCATGCACATCCCTTAGTGACACATTACATAACTATTAAAGAGTATGACACTATTAATGTATTTAACACACTTATCTTCAAAGACAAGGAAAATACAAATTAGGAATGATGAGAGATAAATTTCAAACATACAGTGAGCCAAAGATGAACTTCTGCATATAAAGCATTTATTCATTATCAGAAATCAGTGGACTCATGAAACTAGCTGAGCTCCAAAATACAGAGACAAAAACTAAGTGAATGAGAAAGAAAGAAAGAAAGAGAGGTAGAGAGAAAGAATGTGAATTTACTGATTTACATAATTTATAGACAGAATAATATGCAGCATTATAAATGGTCAATTCAGAGGCAGATTGGTGAGATACAGGCTGTCCATTAGATACAGCATTAGAAATCTGTAGACCAAGTGAAATTATTAGCATTCAGTGACAAGGGTCACATCAGAACTAGCGCTGGTGTAATACCAAAAATCAATTTAGTAAAAATCTTATAAACAGCATAAAAACAGAAACAATTACAAAAAAGCAATCCAAGATGGCACACAGTAATAATGGCATGGCTTGTAATAAGGCCACCTGCTTGAAATATGATTACAGGCACAACAAATAAAAATACTGCAATACTGATGAACAGATATGTGGGACTCTTGGACATTTTGCAAGTGTATGCAAAGTAATCATCGGTGGACTTACAAAACTAGATTCTCACATAACTAAGGTTCAAAATACAGAGAGGTGGAGAGAAATACAGAGATAAAAACAGAGTAATCAAGAAAGAAAGAAAGAGAGAGAGCCAAATAATGTGAGTCTACTGAGCTATGTGACTTAAAGATAGAACTGTATGCAATATTATAATGATTATTTAATAATGATCAGTTCGGAGG
This sequence comes from Protopterus annectens, assembly GCF_019279795.1. Taxonomy (NCBI): domain Eukaryota; kingdom Metazoa; phylum Chordata; order Ceratodontiformes; family Protopteridae; genus Protopterus; species Protopterus annectens. The sequence continues at coordinate 1,147,676,996 of NC_056743.1, read as the reverse complement.
CAGATTGCTTTAGACAAAGCAATAGATATCCACATTCAGAGTGAAATTATGCATATGTGGTCAAAGGGGTCGGGTCACATGAGGAGTAGGACTGAAGTAATATAAAAGAAGTTTTGTGTAAATTTTATAAACAAAATAAAAAATAGAAGCAATTATACAAGGCAATCCAAGATGGTACCAGTAATAACAGCACATCTTGTGATAAGGCCACCTGCATAAGATATTCCTTTCTCTGTGTAGTTATGTTCCCCAGAATGTTTACACCAATATTTCTATTGCATGCTTATAATATTTGCACTGTTTATATATATATATATATGTTGTACATTTTCCACATCATTTTATGTCACTTGGATAAATGTTTTTACTTTCTTACTGCGTGTTTAAATAACTGTTTAACTGCTTATTTTAGCTGAGATTTCCCCCCAGGCCTCCAGTGAAAATAAAATTGCTTGTCACCAATCAGGCTAACCTGGTAAGGAAATGTTAAATAAAAATGAAAAAAAAGACTTTACATGCTTTATATACTACTGAATCTGGTGAACAAACAAAAGACAAAACATAGCAAGCACAATGCAAATACATTTTTGAGCTTTTCTGTCTATGTCTATTGAAACATTTACAGCATAATCAGATTACACACCTCTTAAAGGTATTTTCAGTCATGTTTAAAGAAGGCTCAAGACAGGCTAGAAGGAATGCTATTAAGTCAGAAAAATATAAGCTCCAAGTCCAGTATAAACATGACAAGAAAATCCATATAGCTTATACTCTTAGTAGAGCTAATCTGAAACAAAACAAAGAAAGTCTCTTGGGATGTATCTTGGAAGAACTCTTAAGTTATTTCTTAGCTACTTAATAATTCTGTAAAGAAGTTAGCTGAACATAAGCAGTGGAGTCATTATGCAGAAATGCATCAACTTGAGGATGTCATGAATGACTGGCCAAGGCAAATATCTTTATGTCCTAAAATCATTCAGTTCTACTCTCTGTAGAGGGATGAACTGCAATGTATATGATGACTGCTGTTGAAAAGGAAACAATGTCATTATTTTGAGACAGAAGAGAAAATTAATGCTTTATGTAATTCATGGGTCACATCTAGGCAAAACTAAGTGCAAAGAAATAGCATGTGATATTTTGTTGTTATTGCCTGAGCATATTGAAAATATGGTTCATAGTTCTAAAATCTTTTCTGGTTTATACAACCAAAATGCCAAAACAAGTATGATTCTGCATGAAATAACAAGGCTATCAGATAAACAAGTTGTGTCATTTTTTTTCAAGTAGAAAGATGTCCATTGTTTCCTACATCCACAATACTACTTTAAATATTCATAAGTCCTAATACATGCTACAGCAAGCTTTATGGTTACAAATGGCTTGAAAAATTTTTCCCATTATGATTGTGCGTTAGGCCCGGCAAGCCAGCATGTAAAAATCTACTGCCAATTATTAGCGGACTGGAGTTCCGCTGTGGCGACCCCTAACCGGCAAAAGCCGAAAGACACAATATGATATACTAGAAGGGGTTATATCAGACAAAGATCCACAATTTCCAGGAGGTGAATTTTATAGCTTTGGTATTATCAAGCACACCACTTCATGTACTTGGTTCTCATAAAGTTATGGTCAATCTAAAAGAAAAAAAAACTCATGAAGAAATTTGATGTTTCACCAGAATCTGACTGCTGCCCTCTGTTCTTGAATAGAAACAAATACTATTGCAGGAGATATACATTTTACTGTCTTATGATTCTTCTCGGCATAAGGGTGATTTCAGAAGCATTTTCTATTACATATTCATTACTTAAACTCTTTAGTCAAATAATGGGCTAGATATGTTGTAGAAAAATCCACAAAAGCAAAAAGTAGATTATGATAAGAAAGGGAGAAATCTGTCTAAACTCCAACAATGAATCAAATTGAAAATATGATTACCTATACAATAAAAAATAGCAGATGAAGAGAAAATAAAAATTCATAACAAGCCAAAGTTATTCTAAAAGCAGAAAAAGACAAACTTCTATTATGACAAAGGATCGAATTTAAAATATTTGATAGGAATAAACAGCTTCTATATAAAATATCACATCTGTAGAGGCAATTTCCTGCAGGTTCAGCAGATTGTCAGGAGTGCTCTGACTCAAAGCAAATAAAACAAGTACTACTCTTTTGTAAAGCTAAGTTCCAATGTTGAATGTAATGGCAACCATCAGAGATGCAAATTCCAATTGTTTTATATTGTAAAAGTTGTAAGACTGTTCTAAAGGACATCTTGGTGGCTAGCAGGATGTTACTTAGTTACATCTTATCCTAAAGTGTGTTCTGTTCTCTGTTATTTTAGATATGGCAGACTAATAATGAAACTTCTGACAGATAGACTCTTTAGAAGAAGAAAATGTTGAATTTTGTTTTTTTTTTTCAGAGCAGTGACTAAAAGAATTTTTTTCTACAAACAATACTATTTTGAAGTCTTATGATATCATAGTATCATAGGAGGTTACTAGACTAACAGTGGTAGAGTTTTTTAAGCCTAGCCATTCATATCCCAATTTCCCCACTTATCAATCCCCATGGGCTACAATGGCTTTGGTATATGCCTGTGCCTCAGGGCATCTACAGACTGTCCCTGTTCAAAAGGGCCACAGGCAACAAGCCAGGGGTGAATTTGCAATTTCTCATCCATTGGTCCAAACTGTGGTTGAATAGGCTTAGGGAAGTGTTCTGCTTCACATGAACAGGGAGTCTGATCCAGAGAAGGGGTAATCTCTGAGACTCATACCTGTCCCTCCAACATATTTTGTTTATGCCACAGACAAGGTTTAGATCCCTAGAGTGGGTAAGTCGAGTGCTGTTTATTTCATGAATGTGTAGCCAATCCATCAAGGTTAGATTGGAGAATACCTTGTAGGTTAGGCATAGATCACCCCTCAGTAGTGTGTTGGAGATCATGCACAGGGATAGGACTTTGAGGTGGTCCACACAGGGCATATTATTTACACCTATATTCCTTTAGTGAGTAACCTCTGCGGATGCTCCAGCTGTTGTAAAAGCTTTATCATTTATGTGCATAAAGGTACATTTACTTAATTATTGGTCTAATGAGATCTCAGTACAGTGAGACTATAATCTCCTTAGATCCTGATACCATGCCCTTACTTATATGTTGCACCAGGCAGAAGGATTTTTCTCACTACCATGGACACATGGTGATCAAAGTTCAGGTTACTGTCGACATGAGTTCCCAAGTCCCATACCACTGGGTCTACTCTTAGAAGAGTGTTATCAATGTTGTAATCTGCAGGGGTGGTTGTCTTCCCAAAGGGTATGTTTATGCATTTTTTGCACTGAGTTTTATGCCATCATTCTGGCATCAGTAATCTGTCTGTGTCAGAGATTCCTGGAGGATATCTACATTTTTGGGAGATTCAGTGATTGCACCCAGCTTGTAGTTGTCAGGAAATCTGGTTAGCCAAAGGTCCTGTACATTTATCTTGACTTCAGATAAGTATATTTCAAACAGGAGAGCTCCCCGTACCAAGCCTTGTGGGACACTACTAGTAACAGGCCTCTTGGTGTAGGTGAAGTCCCTCAGCCTAAGTTTATGTCTTCTATCTGTCAGTCATTGAGCTATCCATTGAGTGACATAGGGATTTATGCCTACATTTGTTAGTTTGGCGATAACACCGACGTAAGGTATTATGCCAAATGCCTTTGCCAGGTCAAGGTAAGCAGTATGCACCATTTTATTCTCATCCAGGGCTCTAGTGATCTTCTCAAAGAAGACCACCAAATTTAGTAGGTATGACCTGTCCTTAATGGAACCAAAGTGGGTTGGGTCCGTATTTGAAGATGTCCTATTGTCTTTGTTTATCAGGCCCACAATTTATTTATTTATTTATTTATTTATTTACATTTGTTTACTGGAAAAGTCTGACTGGGCTAGTAGCCCGTTTTCAGCAGAGGCCTGGGGAGAAAAAAAAACTCCAAAAATTACAAATATATTCTTTGATTAACAAGCATAAGCACATTAAACAGAACAATTCAAGTTGTTATAAACATTCAGATTACTTAGAGTACAAATTAGAACAGTTTTGAGGACCACACAAGTTGTTAAACAAATAATATTATACTTGAGATGATATTTCCATGGTCTTGCATATAAGACTAATCAAACTTATGGTTTGCAGTTCCTTGGGTCTGTTGATAGTCTGCCTTTGTGCAGAGAGATGACAGCTGCAGTCCTCCCTTCCCTGGGGATGAAGCCTGTTTGAAAGCTGTGGTTAAAAAGAGATTCTAGTGTACCAGACAGGTCATGTTTCAAACATCCTGGCATATTCTTGGGACCCATTGATGCAGTGTGTTTTTAGCTCAGAAGAGTACAGTGAGGACCTGTTATTTAGTGATAGTTGGGGTGGGAATGGTAGAGGGTATTTCCTGGATGGAAACTGAAGGTGATAGGGCAGTGAAATTGTTGGTTTTGTAGGAATGCATTTCCCAATAAAAAAGCATTATTACTAATATAGCAATTGCATAGTCTACACTCAGTTTTACTCCCTCCTTTAATACTTCTCTCTTTCCTACTGTCTCCCATGGTTTTCTTTTCTTTACTTTCCTTTTTCTTGCTTTTCTGTATATAAAAATGTGCATATATTTTGCTTTTGAAATATTTGTTTCACTGCCACAAATATGTTAACTTCCATGTAAATACACACTCTCCTGTATTCATATATTATATATGTTTACCTCTACAAATATACACAGCTTTTGTATATTCATGTATTTTATATGTTAGTACAATGTTGATGTGGAATTTGCTGTTACCATTCATGTAACCCGGGCTGAAACTGTAATCAGTCATTTGTGATCAGTGCTCTAGCCCAGTAAACAAATATAAATAAATAAATGCACTCCAACACTAATGCAAACAAAACCAAAGAAAACCCTGTCAAAAGACTCAAGCTCAAGTCTGATAAAGCAAAGTCACATCAATAAAACATGATCAGTGATTTTTTTTTTCTTATCGCTGTGAGGTAATGACCCTAAATGTATTTTTTAAGAATGGTAGTACAGGGTCTAGAAAAACCTGAATGACAGGGGTTTACCAAAAAAAAAAAAAAAAAAAAAGAAAATCATTTGCCCACATAAAGATTCTGTAACGTTTTAAGCAATACACCATTTATTTCCTTTCCCATTCTTACCTGTATATAAGCATATATTGAAAAGCAGCCCCCTTCTCTCAAACAATAGACAAAAATCTTAAAAAGGAATCATTGTCACACAGTAACAGAGAGGATTGTGTTTAAAAGCAAATAGCCATTCTCAACAAGAGAGAGACACATTTTTAAAAGGAATTTCCCTCCTCCCAACAACATGAAGACATATTTCAAAAAGTTATTTCTCCCAGTACAATAATACAGAGACACATTTTATCCATCCTTCGTTGACCAAGTTAGCTCCACTAGATGAGTAACCTCTTTTCAGGGGAGACCTCTGGTGGTATTTATTATTAGGGGAAATCTGACCAGGGTATTGGGAACTCCTTCTACTCTTTTCAATAGGTGCCATAGGATATTTTAGAAAACAATTCTCCAGCCAAAGACAGACAGGCACATTTTGGAAATCAACTCCCCCCAACAACACAGAGAGACATGCTTTAGAAAGCAAATCCCCCCTGCCCAAATATGGCCTGTATTTTCTACCTCCATCAAAGGTCACCCATGCTGTCATTGATAAGCAAGCAATAACATCCAACAGGGTGTGTGTTATTGTATAGCTGACACCCACCCACAGGTGTTATGAGGCCTCTACACCCCTGGAAGGGCATTAATTGCACATGAACACACACCCTGAACAGCATTATTGCTCTTAGAGAATGGGCTCTATTATTTTTTTATTGCTATATTTTTTTAATATATTTTTGATCTAAAATACGTCTTCCACCTAATGTTTCAAACTTGCTGTAGTATATGTTAATGGTGTTGGAGGAAGCATTTTACATCCAGAATTTAACACTTTTAAAAATAACCAGGTATTTATTTTATTTTTTGGTCCCTTACTCCTAAGTAGCTTGGTTTATTGGCAGTCATTGGAGACTGAAGTTATTAAATAAAGACACACATTTGAGTTTCAGATTTTTATTTCCTTCATAAAATTCATGCTAATACTAATCCTTTAGTTAAGCAACTCTATAATTTTATAATAGCAATAATTAAAATGTGTTCCTATTTTGAGCCTTTGTTCCCACTTTATTTCAGGCTTTATCCAGATTTCTTCAGCTAAAAGGTCCAGAGGTATTCAGACCTCTTTACTGCTGCTGCTGTCAGTAGTCATCTCACTCACTCGCTCTCTCTCACTAACACACTTCTGCTTCAGAAAATGCATGCTAACAGAAACCCTGTTATTCTAGTAACTTTCTAAGTTTATAGGAGCAATATTTAAAATCCATCCCTATTTTTGGTCCTTGTTCCCCTGTTATTTGTGTCTCTGTCCAGATTTCTTGTGCTAAGAGGTTGAGAGGTATGGTCGAAAGGTAGTGAAATCTGTTAACTGATGCTGCTGCTGTCAGGGGAAAGCTTGATCGTTTTCACTCTCTGTCTCTCACACACACACACACACACACACACACACACACACACACACACACACACACACACACACACACACACACACACACACACACACACACACACACACACACACACACACACACACACACTTTTTTCCTGTTTAATTTTTTTTTAAACTCACTGAACAGTAAAAGTGCTGGTTAGTAATTGTAAAAAATAGCTCAATTGATCTCTCACTCTCACACACACATACAGTCTAACACACAAACATAAGCACACACACACATTTTTAATTTTTTTTTCTTTTTTTCTTTTACACTCACTAAACCGCTAAAGAATTGGTTAGCTAGCAGAAAATAATTGCAGACATTATTTTTTTTTCTGTCTGAGGTCCACAGCATGTTGATATGCTGCCATGAAGCATTGGACTCATTTTTCAGTGATCATTACTTGTATATTAATACATTCATTCTCCAGTCAGGGTGCTAATGTACAGTTCACCCATTTTCTAAATCATGGCAGGAGTACATTCAATGCTGACAAACAAGCAGTCCTGTGCTCCCTGCCTTCCACTCAGCAGTCAGATGTTGAACAACATGCCTACACAACAACCATTGTAAAACAGAAGATATTTTACCCACATATGTTCCCTTACATGTCCCGTCACTGTGCCAGGACACTTACATCAACAGGTGCAGACTTGTGTCCACTACCATTGTAGTTCTTGGTCCTCATCTCTTTTGCTTCTATTGTAGCAAATTTCCTTAATACAGTGAGCACTGTAATGGCTGCAGCTGTATTTACTACACTGTTCTGAGACTGTTAACATGGCAATTATGGTAATGATCAAAGCTAACAGTTTCCAAATCACTTATTTCATGCAATGCACATTGGATCAAGGCTGCACTATGAGGCGTATAGCTCAATGTGCACCCGCATGAATGGCTGTGAAGAGCATTGCCCTTGAGTGGGGATGCATGTCTATTACGTGCTAATCAGCAATAATGGAATGAAATGTGGATTGTATAAACTACATACAAGCAGATCACCCTGTCATTCTCACCCAAAAAAATCACTATGACTTATCCTGCTTTTATGCATCATTGTAAAGTGGAATTGCAAACTGTTGTGCTGCTTTGGTTTCCATTGGTGAGAGTCATGTGATGTCTGCATTATGTATCAACTTGAATGTGCTACCATATTCCTATTAATTGTGATCTGTGAAGTGGGCACTGCTTTTGAGAGCATTACTTGAGACATGACTCCCAGGTGGTGTATTAAGGATTCAAAAATATTTCTGTACTTCATGTACAGACACTACTGGGAATTCCTCCTGGGGACCTCTTATGGGGGCTCATTGTAAATATGGATACCTGGCAGTGGCAAATTATAACAGAGGCAAAATGGGCATCCATCCATGGCTCACAGCTTCAGTGGGGCCATTGCCAGCCAATAAAACAATTTTCACTAATTTCCATTGATGATAGACTCAAATAAAGTCTCTCTCACTTCACCAGATTCAAATTCACAGTACAGGAAACAGGAAGTGCACGGTAACAGAACCAGATCAAGTGCCAGTTGCTTTGAATTATAAATTAGAGGAAGTTAGCTGCTTTTAATCTCTGGAGGCAGAGCATTAGCTAGTTGTCTGCATTCACTGTGTGTCCTAATTTTGAATACCTTGCTGTACTCCAGAGAAAGAATTTAGCTGCAAATGATCTGTGTCTTGTGTGTGGCTTAGTTAAGTGATGCTCAAAGTCACAAAATGGGCAAATGGAGGTAGATATAATCAAACCTTAATCTGTAATCCACAAGCTTGGAGGTTTATTTTCCTCACAGCAATTGTCAGTCAGACCTCTGCTAATTTTTTTTCTGTCAGTCTCTGGGTATTATAGTCAGCCAATATCAGACAGGAGAATTTCATACTTTTTGTGGTTCATAAAATGCACTTTGATGCAAAAACTGTTGTTCCTTTAACTTTTTAATTGATTTGTGGTAGTCGGCACTTATCTGTTTCTAATGCTGCAGAACATTTCCGATATTGCTACATATTTATGCCATATCCTTGAGTGAAACATTTAACTAGACATTGCTTTGTGGACAACTGAAAATTTATGCTAAGCTTCTCAATGGTCCCATGGACTGCAAGCCTATGACCCAGAGTAGTTATGGTGTAAAGGAAGGACACTGAATGTAGTAAGCAATAGCATTATCATATGAGCCATGTTGTTTGGGTGTGAACCTTGATTTTCTTGTTTTGTTGAATGGTTCTTAGGTTCATAGGTAGGTACTAGGCTATCTGCCCGAGGGCATTTACAAGCCTAGCCAGAGTGTGTCAGCTTTCGCCGCCCCATTGATTAATTAACTGATCCTCTGTCAAGCAGAGCCAATGAAGTAATCCCAGAGGTGTATTTTCTGTTACCTATCCACTCGTCATGGTTTCTCTTGAAGAGTGTTAGTGAGGAGCTCTGCCTGATGTAATTTAGAATTTTGTTCCAAAGCATGGGGAGTCTCTGTGACAGGAATCTATCCCTCCAGCATGTTCAATTTCTTGTTGTGGTGAGGTTTGCTCACTAGAGCGGATGGCTCGCAGTGACTTGGATTTCTTTAGGTGGAGCATGTCCATCAATTCTGAGTTGGACATGGCTTTGTAAGTCAGGCAGAGATCATCTCTGAGTAAGCAAAATGCCACTGAGTACAGCCGGAGTTTTTTCAGTCGGGCTGCATAGGACATATGTTTGAGACCAGTAATCCTCTTGGTGAGGTGCTTTTGTGGTCTTTCCAGCTGTTAGAAGTGTCTTGTGAGGTACATCCCAAATGGGGCATTGTACTCTATGATGGGTCTAATGAGTGACGAGCAGAGGGGCGCATTATATGAACACTCACTATCCACCACTAAGACCTGAGGAACTCCCTGGCTATTAAGGATACCCTCAACTACTTCAAGCCTTGTCAACTCGGAATTTTCCTTCAGTGCTGTCCAAATACTCCACAACTGCTTTAACAGCATTTTGTAAACTCTCTATCCACCACTAAGACCTGAGGAACTCCCTGGCTAATAAGGATACCCTCAACTACTTCAAGCCTTGTCAACTCGGAATTTTCCTTCAGTGCTGTCCAAATACTCCACAACTGCTTTAACAGCATTTTGTAAACTCTCTATCCACCACTAAGACCTGAGGAACTCCTGGCTATTAAGGATACCCTCAACTACTTCAAGCCTTGTCAACTCGGAATTTTCCTTCAGTGCTGTCCAAATACTCCACAACTGCTTTAACAGCATTTTGTAAACTCTCTATCCACCACTAAGACCTGAGGAACTCCCTGGCTATTAAGGATACCCTCAACTACTTCAAGCCTTGTCAACTCGGAATTTTCCTTCAGTGCTGTCCAAATACTCCACAACTGCTTTAACAGCATTTTGTAAAGTACGTCTTAACACGTGACTCTGCTGTTAGCTAATCTCAGCACTGTTTTTGTCTTCCTTTATTTGAGTGCACCAAACTGTTTTGGCCTCTGTGTCAGGAATACTAGCAGCCAGACTCTTCTCTATGACCAGTATTTTCTAAACATTTTCCTTCCCTTACTGATTCTCACTCCCTCCCAACCAAAGCGATTTACTTCTGCCCTTAGTCACCTACTGTAATACTACCTCAGAACTCTAGGTGTCTGTCTACCCAGGCCTACTCCTTATCCTCTTTCTACCCTTACTAGCTAAGCTCCTTCCCTACTCTTTCCTCTTTCCTCCCTAGACCTGTCCCCTAGATTTTCCCTAGCCTGCACTCCTTTTACCTTCAATCCTCTGCAGACTAGTCAGCTACTTTTTCCTCTTCTTGCCTTTGTCTTGACCTTTTCCTATTCTGCTCCTGAACCTTTGTGATTCTTCTCTGTAACTCTGCTCTCTGCCCACTAGGTGTCACTCTGTCTACATCTAGTCTTACAGTACTGCTTTATCCCTCTACCTTACTCCTCCTATTTTCACCTTTCTCACTCCTTTCCCTTTCCTTCTTTGCTGTGCTCTGTGACCCACTCCTCCTTACGCTACCTATCTCAATCCTTCTATCTGCTAGCTTTTTCTGTTACTTTTCTTTCCTAACTGGAATCTGTGTTTTCCCTCCCTACCCCCATTGCTTGTGTCTTTCTGGCTTCACGGATTGAGCAAGTTATATTGTCTACCTCCTTATATTCTTTGATCACGCCCCTAGGTGTCCCTATCCCCCTTACCTATTTTCTCCCTCTGTCCCTGTCTCCGCCCTCCTACCTCATATCCTGTTCAAGGGCAGATAAGGGGTAGAACTTTTGCGTCCTTTACTTTTACTTGCCTATCTGGCTGCTGTGTGCTCCTGCTCCAGACCCACCATCTGAACTGTAAGTACCATTTACTGTTGGCATTGTTTAGTCACTGAATATAATGTCGTTGTGCCTGTTACCCTGTTAGACATTGAACCTCATCTACCTGTAACTTTGGTATTAACTGTATTGCTGAACTAGCTTGCATTTACTACAGTAGGTACTCATGTCTTGTTCGCCTGTCTGGTATATACCTTAATGCATTTTTGTTGTTCCCGATCAAGGGTTTAGAAACGCTAGCCATTACTTTTCTTACTCAATTACGACCAGACTAGAAGACTCTTTAAAGGGTTTGGTGCTCTAACATAAGGATTGTAGACTTGCTAGCGACCACTGCTTTATTCATTCTTGTTTAGTTCTACACATATATATTGTATTGTAGACCCATTTGCGAATACTGTTCTTTCATTCCTTCCCAACGAATGAGAAATTAGCACAACCTGTTTTGCATACAATAATGTTTAATGCAATGTCCTGGAATATGTGTTTTTTTTATACGCTGATGTTGCCAAAGCTGTAAATTTGCTAGCGACCATATGATATGTTCTCAGTCTGATTTCCTGGAATATGCGGTTATTTTTTTAAACGCTGATGATTGCCAAGACTGTCGTATTGCCTGCGACCATATGATACCCTCAGTCTGCTTTTATGAACATTCTTCTATGCAATCTTTCAATGCCTCTGAGAATGTATTGACACTGGCGACCATATGTTTGTTCATCGCCTATATGACTATGGGTTTTTAGTGCAACCTGTCCAAAGAATACTTTTGAACCTTGACTGAGTCCTTGGACTATGAGGGTTTGAAATTGTATCTAGTAATACCTGTTTACAATACAGTACAATTTTATTTGAGGTCTATGACTTAGTGGTTTTGGAAGACGCCATCACCTACTTCGTTCATAGCATCTCCCACGTGGACTGTGATTGCAGCTCCTTTGAGCGAAGCTCTTTTGTTTTTTTGCCTCTATGGCTCTATATGGTGCCTACCCCCCACACTAAATTGGCCAACATTGCTTTACAACGATTAGGCTACTTGTTGATCCTGGCGATTATCTGAAAGGAGCTCCTTGCTTCTATAGTAGCTTAAACCTTTACTTTTACTCCCATCATTAGAATTTAAGCAGTCTGCTATCTATACTGCAGGGGACTTACCCTTTAGCATAAAGAGTTACTATTATGTTGGTTCTTGCCTACCCTCTGTGGTACTTATAATTAATATACCAAGTGTCCGATAGAGCTTCTGGGAACCTGCCTAACCCTAGCATTTCTCCCTATATAACCTGCTGTTTGAGATTGCATTTTTCTTTATATTATTCAACCTATTAATGGCGCTATTACTATAAGCTTGTTGTTATAACCTTGGAACATAGTACCCTCTGCTAACTGCTTTACTTTGTTATCCACTGTTAAGCTTATTATTTTCATTATACTCTAGGCCTGTACATGTGTGATTTTCAATGTTTAACTTAGCCATATTAGTTGTTTAGTAGTGATTATCCTTGCCTTAAACAGTTGCATTATCTACTCCTACTGCATACTGAGTTACTTTTTATTTGGCCTCCTTATATTAACACCCTTTCTCCTTACCTTCCTACCTTCCTAGCTCTCTATCCACCACTAAGACCTGAGGAACTCCCTGGCTATTAAGGATACCCTCAACTACTTCAAGCCTTGTCAACTCGGAATTTTCCTTCAGTGCTGTCCAAATACTCCACAACTGCTTTAACAGCATTTTGTAAAGTACGTCTTAACACGTGACTCTGCTGTTAGCTAATCTCAGCACTGTTTTTGTCTTCCTTTATTTGAGTGCACCAAACTGTTTTGGCCTCTGTGTCAGGAATACTAGCAGCCAGACTCTTCTCTATGACCAGTATTTTCTAAACATTTTCCTTCCCTTACTGATTCTCACTCCCTCCCAACCAAAGCGATTTACTTCTGCCCTTAGTCACCTACTGTAATACTACCTCAGAACTCTAGGTGTCTGTCTACCCAGGCCTACTCCTTATCCTCTTTCTACCCTTACTAGCTAAGCTCCTTCCCTACTCTTTCCTCCCTAGACCTGTCCCTAGATTTTCCCTAGCCTGCACTCCTTTTACCTTCAATCCTCTGCAGACTAGTCAGCTACTTTTTCCTCTTCTTGCCTTTGTCTTGACCTTTTCCTATTCTGCCCCTGAACCTTTGTGACTCTTCTCTGTAACTCTGCTCTCTGCCCACTAGGTGTCACTCTGTCTACATCTAGTCTTACAGTACTGCTTTATCCCTCTACCTTACTCCTCCTATTTTCACCTTTCTCACTCCTTTCCCTTTCCTTCTTTGCTGTGCTCTGTGACCCACTCCTCCTTACGCTATCTATCTCAATCCTTCTATCTGCTAGCTTTTTCTGTTACTTTTTCTTTCCTAACTGGAATCTGTGTGTCCCGCTCCATTCGCCCTTCCGGCTCACTCCGCTCCCCTCCCTACCCCCAATTCCCACCCACCCCCAGGGGTCCTAACCTTATACTTCCCAAGTCACACCCCTTACCCTGACAACCTATCCTAAACTTTCCCGCTAAAACCTAAACCCCTCCCCTCTACTCACTCTCCTTCCTCCTCCCTCCTTCCTTTACTGCTAATCCTACCTCATCTCCTTTTTGCTAGCTTCTCTCCTATTCCTCACTTAGCTTAATCCCATACAATTCAACTCTCTTCAGCATTCCCTCTACTTCGTACCTCTTTTCTCACACCTATAGCTCCTTCTACTAAGTCTTTCCTCTATTTCTTTTTGCCTTATACCTATAACTATTCTCCTCCAACCCTTTCTTCTACTATTACCTTATAACTGCCATTACCTCTCTACTTGTAAATATGACCCCATACTTACCCACCATGTTGATATTCTTAACATTACTTTCTACCTCCCTTTATTCGTCTTACCTTCTTACCTTCATCGAACACCCACTCAATAACTGGCCAGGCTATATAAATAAACAAACATCCAGCATCCACACTTCTCTTACCTCATTCTTAAATTCTACTTCCACCCCTAGCTTTCACCTTCCTAAATTCCATAGGCAATCTCACCTCACCTATACTTTACCCTCTCATAAAAAAATGAAACAACTAACCCTTCTTAAAAGCAACTTCACATACAAACCAAATACTCCAACCTTACAAGATGGTGACATCCATCCCAACCCTGGCCCTACTCATCCCTCCCCAAAAGTATCTAGGCATAACTACAATAACACCCTTCTCATAGGACATCTAAAAATAGAGTGTAAACAACAAAGTACCCTACTTACATGCCCTCTTAGACACTCACCACTTTGATATTCTGTGCCTCTCAGAGACTTGGCTAAAGCCAGCCACCAAAGACGTTGAGATTATTCCCCAAGGCTATAATTTATATAGGCTTGATCGTTCTAAACGTAAAGGTGGTGGAGTGGCAATTCTCTTTAAGAACCATCTTAACATCTCCACCCTCCCAGCCTGTCCAACCCAGGATGTTAGAGCTGAAACCATCATCGCTAAACTCCAATTAAATGCACAAAAGCCCTTTACATCATCTGCATGTATATACCTCCAGGCAACAATATACCCATCTTAGAAGACTTTCTCTGTTGGGTTTCCACTAACTACCCCAAGAAACTATAATTCTGGGTGACTTTAATATAGACTGGAATACTATTAATAGTGAAAACCCCACCTGTCATATAAACCTACATGGTTTTACTCAATCTATTACCACTACAACAAGGCTTAATAAACTAAGTAAGAAACATAGTATCTTAGACTGGATACTCATAAACAAAGCCAATGTCTCATACAAAGTAGGAACAATGCCCGATGACCTTAGTGACCACTGCCTAACCTTTATCTCTAGAGAAAAGACTGACTATCAAAACCTCCCTAACACTAGAATAATACGCTCTACCAAACACTTTAAAACTGACTCATTTCAAAATGATCTCAAAACATGCAACTGGAACCTCTTGAAATCACTTCCTCTTAATGAAGCAGTATCATTCTTCAACGCAACCTTCCTTTCCATTTTGAATAAACATGCCCTGAACGCTCTATTAGAATGAAGTCTAATATAGCCCCATGGCTCTCTAAGGAAACAAAGAAATTAATTCACACTAAAAATAAAATTTGGGCCAAATGGAGATACCATAGAATCAGCTCTGATTTTCTTCACTTTTGCCAACTTAGGAATCTGACAAAAAAAGCTATAATCTCTGAAAAAACTACTGCTGTGAACTTCAAGAAACCCATTTTAATAAACCCAAACAATTCTGGTCTTCTGTCAACAAACTCCTTTCACCTGGAACATCAAAACTCCCTCCCCTCTAAACGCAGACCCAGATACCCCTAACCATACTGCAAACACTTTCAATTCCTTTTTATAGAAACCATTCAAGCTCTTGCTAGACAACTGAACACCAATAACTTTTACCCTCCAAATAATCAAATTGACTCTCCCCACAACTTCACTCTTCATCCTATCTCTACCTCTTTCATCTACAAGCTTATTCTCAAACTGAAACCCTGCACCCCCTCTGCTGACAAACTCCTTCTCTCTTTCTTCAAAAGGCTGCTAAACAGATTGCATACCCTATATCTATACTCATAAATAGGACAATCCAAGAGGGAACCATACCAAATATATGGAAAGTCTCTCATATTATCCCACTACACAAAGGTGGTAGCTCTATTGATTACACGAACTATAGACCTATTGCTCTTCTCTCACCTCTAGCTAAGATAATGGAGAAATGTATCCATCAGCAACTTGTTCAGTATCTCTCTTTAAATAACATTATAGCCAACTGTCAACATGGCTTTAGACCTCACCATAGCACCTCCACTGCCCTACTTTCCTTTGTTGATACTATTAACAACTGTCGTAACTCCAATCTTTTCTCCTCTGCTCTCTTCATTGACCTTTCTAAAGCCTTTGACATGGTGAACCACTCTTCCCTCATTAATATCCTTCAATCCTCTCATTTGATATCCTGGCTATTAAATGGTTTACTTCTTATCTAAGCAACAGACAACAAGCCGTTCTTTGGGACAACCATATCTCTTCCTTATTGCCTGTTTCTATTGGAGTACCGCAGGGCTCCATTCTTGGGCCACTTCTCTTCTCCCTTTACATAAACGATCTTAACACTGTAATCCCTCAAGCTACCTGCATCCAATACGCTGACGACTCCACTATTATTTGTTCAGCATCTACCTCCTCAGAACTACTCTCACTAACTCAAACTACCTTCAACACTGTAGAAACCTGGTTTACTAGACGGTACCTCCTCCTCAATGCTAAAAAAACTAAACTGCTCCTTTTCACTCCTACCACTCGAGCCTCCCCATTAAACTTCAACATCTTGTCAAATGATACCACTGTCATCTCTCCTGACCTGACAACAAAACTACTAGGAGTAACCATTGATAACAATCTCACTTTTGATCAACATACTAACAACATCATCAAAACAGTTAACAAAAAAATAGGATCATTATACCATATTAAGCCATTTCTCACACCTACTACCAGGGCTACTATCGCCCATTCCCATCTGATATCTACTCTCTTTTACGCATCACCTATCTTTACTAACCTTAAGAAGGCTAACCTAAATAAACTAGCAGTTTGTTACAATAGCATTGCCCGTTTTGCCACAGGTAACCCTTTCAGAACACATCACTGTCATAACCTAAAACTCCTAGGCTGGCTAGAGCTACAAAACTGTCTTATGATCTCACAACTTACTATTGCCCACAAGATACTTTACCAACCTGATAACACCCCTATACTCTCTAAACTTTTAATCCCTTATAATAATCTTACCTCCCTTCGATCTTCTTCTAAACTCATGACCAAATCTGTAAAATCTCATAACTTAGCTGGTGACTCTCTGTTCACTAATACTGTAGGTAGGACATGGAATCTGCTACCCACAGATATTACTCTTATCTTTTCCTTACCACTCTTCAAACAAAAAATCAAACTGTACTTCCAAAATCACTGGCTTTGTTTGTGTAGGACTCCTGACTAACCTTTTATTCCCCTCTTCTCTACCTTAACTACTTACTGTCTTATTAGCTACACATACACTTACTTTTTTTTTTTTTCTTGCCCTGTTGCTCTCCACTTATGCTCTGACTCACTCCTCCTTTCTCTCCCCTGCCCTCATTTCCATTCTTCTTTTTTCTTCCCTTCTAGACTTTTGTTTCTCTCTTCTATTTCTACATTAATCCCTTCTAATCTCTTGTTTTACCTCTTTCTCTCCGAATTAATGAAACTAACTGCTAATCTTTAGCATTTTATTTTGTGATGCTACTACTGACCTAGTGTATTTTGTGTTTGCCTTAAATATTTGTTGTTCTGATTACTAAATGTATATTCTTATTGTACTTAATTTTTATTAATATGTCTTGTAGTTTACTTTTATGTATGGAGCTTTTCTCCCCGGGCCTCTACTGAAAATGGACATATATCCAGCTAGACTAGCCCGGTAAACAAATGTAAAATAAAATAAAATAAATAAATAAATTATAACCTCTTTGTTTCTAAATGCGAAACCTTTAGTAATTAGATGGGTCACATAGAAGGATTTCCTAACTACTTTGGCAATATGATTGTCAAAGGATAGATTACTATCTACCTAGGTCCCCAGATCTCTTATTACCTCTTCTGTATTAAGGGGGCTGCCACCTATGTGGTAATTCGTGGGTGCTTTGTTTTTCCAAAATGGGATAACTATGCATTTTTTGGCATTTAGCTTGAGGCCATGACTTTGACACCAGGTGTCCTTCTCAGTAAGGCCCTTTTGGGGGATGTCCATGTCAGCTGGAGAGTCAATTATGGCTCCCAGTTTGCAGTCATCGGCGAACTTGGTTAGCCATAGTCCTCCTGTGTTTGTCTGTACTTCTGAGAAGTATATGCTGAACAGTAGGGGTCCCAGGACCGAGCCTTGCGGGACACCACTTGTGACTGGTTTAGATTTGGACCTGGAGCCCCCTATTCTTACCGTGTGAGTTCTGTCTTTAAGCCAGTTGGCAACCCATCTCGTGACGTAGGGATTTATGTTCAGGCTGGTGAGTTTTTCTGTAATACCCGAGTGGGGAATGGTGTCAAAAGCCTTGGCGAGGTCAAGATAGACTGTGTGAACCACCTTTCCCTCATCTGTGGCCTTGGTGACTGTCTCGAAGAAGTCAACCAGGTTTAGTAGGCATGATCTGCCCTTAACAAAGCCGAACTGGGTGGGGTCAAGTGTTTTGAGGTTCCCAATGTCTTTGTTAATGAGTTCCATGATGATGCGCTCCATAGCCTTGCAGACCAGGCTAGTCAGGGGCGATAGTTACCAGGGTCAGTTGTGGCCCCTCCTTTGTGGAGAGGAATAACCATTGCTGTGCACCATTCTATGGGCACATAGCCTGTGGAGAGGCTGAGGTTGAACTGCGTGTTTAGGTGGGGGTTTAGTTTGTTCTGTAGTTTGTGCAAGACATAGTCTGGGACAGCATCTGGTCCCATTGATGCTGTTTTTTTGGCTTTTGAAAGGGCTGTTTTCACCTGTGCATCTGTGATTTTTGGTTCACTACACTTTTCCGGTATTGTTGTAGGCCCTTTTGGAGGTGAGAGGGTGGTGAAGTTTGCACTGAATCTATCTGCCAGGATGATGGCAATATCAGTAGGTTCAGTATATTTTGTGCTATTTTGCACTAGTTCAGTGCATATCTGCGAGTTGCCACTTAGATTCTTAACATAGATAAAGAAGGCTTTGTGGTTATCTTTTGAATCCTTGGCTATTTTCCTTTTGAAGTTAGCCTTGGATGATTTCATGAGGGACCTCAGTTTCTTACTGATACTGATCAGGGATGTCTTTCCTTCTTGGGATTTGCTTTTTTTCTGAACTAGTTTCCTCCTTCTGTTGTATAGCCTGTTTATTGCAGGGGTCCACCAAACTGGTTTCCTTCTCCTAGAGGAGTGAGTCTTGGTTTTGCTAGGGATAGTATGATCCATGCATTCTTGTAGGTACTCATAGAGTGCATGTGTAAAGGTTTCTGCATCTTGGGCAGCGTTATCCTTTAGCGTGGGGGCTGTGAAACTTACCACCTCTGTCTTAAGTAAGGTGAAGTTTGCTTTAGAAAAGTTTTTTACTGTGGTTTCCTTAGTTGGGGGTGGTGGTGGTGGGGTGTGGACATCCAGAGTGATTAGTTTGTGGTCTGATCTAACCAGTGACGGGTTGACCTCCGGTGTGGAACACCTGTCACCCATGTTGGTGATGACCAGGTCCAACATGTTTTCACCTCTTGTAGGGCAGTTTACCAGCTGATCCAGGGTGTTTGAGTTGATGAATTCCAGGAAGCGCTGGGCCTGGGAATTTGTACTCGAGTAGCTTTCCCAGTGAATGGTAGGGTAATTGAAATCGCCCAATACCAGAGTGTTTGGTAGGACCTTCATTATTTCCAGTGTCTCCAGAAAGGTGGAGTGGTGGTCCTGGGTCATAGAGGCTGATCTGTAGCAGGCCACAATTTGCATCGCAGATTTGCCTGATGTTAGTTGCACATGAATGATCTCATAGGTATCATGCTGTGCCACTAACCTGGAGGTGTAGGTATCCTTGATGAATATGGATACACCCCCTCCTTTTGTGTTTCAGTCTGTGTTCTGTGACCGAAACGTGTGGTATGAGTTGTAGCCTGGTAGTGCTGGGGTGCTCTCTGGAACATTGAACCAGGTTTCAGTTACTGCACATATGTCGACGTTCTCCATACTGAGGAGTGCTTCGAGCGCGTGCATTTTGAGATTTAAACTCCTGGTGTTGAGTAGCATAACCCTCAGTTTTTTGTTAATTGTGCTGTTTACAGAGGTGGATTTGACTTTTGAGCCTTGCCTAAAAAAGGCACTATGGGGGCATCAAGAGCCTTGGCCAGTATTCGAAAGCCTAGGGGTGACAGGTGCAAGCCATCTCTTGTGAAGCAATGCAGCTTGTCAAGCATGTCATCCCAGGCTGACAGACACTGGATCCCCTTTGAATGACACCAGAAGCTTAGCCAATTGTTGAAATTGATCATTTTTTCTTTATACTGATGTGTCATTCTTGGTGAGGGCAGGATGCTACTCAGGGTCAGGGTCATACCAGCCTGGGCTACATGATCAGAGAGTTCTTCCATGTCTCTTTTCATGTAGTCCAGGGAGGTACGTCTCAGGTCATTCACACCTACATGAACAATGACAGAGTCATATTTGTACTTATTCTGTAGTGACCTGAGTGCTTGTGTTATGTAGCGGATTCTGGCTCCCGACAGGCAGCTAACAGTAACCTTCTGCTTGTCCAGCCTAGTGAGTAGGACATCAGTGTGCCTGACTATAGAGTCACCTATTACTAGTGTGTTAGGTATGTTATTTCCCCTTAAGGGCTGTGATTGTGCGGCACACTGATTTTGTGTTTAATGTGTTGTCTGGTTTGTGACGGGAAGTGCAGGTTGTTTTGGTGTCTGCTTTGGAGGACTCTGAATGCTTTTGCAGGTTTTTATTTAGAGCCTCCAAGTATGATTTTGTGTATTTATGTGTATTTTTTGCCAGTGCTGTTTTAGTAGGTCTGTGTGCAGCTGGAGTTGTGGTGCAAGTGCTTTCCTCCTCCTCTTGACTGTCTGTTCCAGTCTTGGGTGGAGACAGCTTAGCTTCCAGTTTGGCTGTATAATTGCATCTCTCACATATTTTAGTGTTTTTGTGGTAGGAGGAGGGGGTTTTCTGTGTACATGAGGCAGTTGTAACATTGCCTCAGGATACACAGATTCACCAGCTGGACTGGAAAGTGCACCTGAAGTTGCCCTTTGGTCATGCTGAATAGTAGGGTGAGCTGCTTAGTCACTTGGTTGATGAGGGATGAATAAAGAGCCTTGTCCTGCTGGGCAATCAGTGTTAGGGTATATTAGTGCTTGCTATTAGGTCTGAGCAAGTGCTGGGCTGCAAGATGCTTTTTGAGTGCTCAGGTTGGGAGTTATACTAGTTGCAAGGGAAAAACTGAAGAGGACACTTAGTGGAGCTGGGAATAATTTAACCGTATCTAACCGGCACTGCCCGATTCGCAAAACTGTGCAAACACGGTTTTTATAGTAGGGAAATGAAAGGGATAGAAATTAGCCCAAAATGGCCAATAAACTACTAATGTCTGGGCTGGAACCACTCCTGCAGGGACAGATAGGTTGCTCAAAGTTCCCCTCTCTCACAGGTGAACAGAGAAACTTCCTTCTATCCAAGTAACGTATGGGCAACTCAGAAACTAGTATCACAGACCTGAATAAAGCACTAGTCCGAAAACTGGACTATACTAGCTTAGAAAGGCGGGAAACAAGGACTTTTTTTTTTTGTTTGTTTTTTTGAAAAGATAAGGCAAAACAGTAAAAAATACACTTAAAACAGCTTTAAATGACTACAAATGATCAGAAAAGGCTATCGCACTTAATGTATAACCTACAACAGTTAAACAAATTATTTAAACAAAAACAACTTTTTAAAAGTGAAGGCAGTCAAATAAGTACAATATGTGAAAAAAAAACATGCTTTTAAATCACAGTAAACACTGGAAAATCTGCATTTAGGCAGAAAACAGTTAAGTATAGCAAGAAAGTACAGAAAACTGATACTTAATCACTCCAAAGTCTCTCTCCTAAGCTAGAAGGCTTGTATCAGTTTAAGGCTTTCTAGTGCTACCCAGTAGGTTAGTTACAGGAAAGATGGGAAACAAGCGCAGATGTGGTCTTTTAAACCAGAAAGTTGAAAGAGATGGACAAACTGTCCAAATGGCCGATAAACTACAATTTCTGGGCCAAGAACCTCTCCTCTCGTGGTAGACAGGCTATCTAATGCTTACCACTCCTACTGATAAGCTAAAAGGCTTCCCACCAACACAGAAAAGCTTGGGGGGCTCAGAAGCTTACAAAGAGTCCTGGAATACAGCAAATCTGTACCTGGACTAGACTAGTTACAGGAAAGGCGGGGAACAAGTACAAATGTAGGCTTTTAAGCCAGCAAGTTGAAAGAGATGGAAAACTGCCCAAACGGCCAAATAAACTACAATTTCTGGGCCAAAACTCAGTCTTCCCATGGAGGATAGGCTACCTAGTGCTTACCACTCCCACTGATAAGCTAGAAGACTTTCCTCCAACACAGGAAGGCTTGGGGGCTCAGAAGCTTACTAATAATCCTGGATACAGCAACTCTGTAACTGGACTAGGCTAGTTATAGGAAAGGCGAGAAACAGGCACAAGTGTAGCTTTCAAACCAGAAAATTTTAAGAGATGGAAAAAAAATGCTCAAACAGCCAATAGCTACAATTTCTGGACCAAGGACCACTCCTCTTGTGGTAGATAGGCTACCTGATGCTTACCACTCCCACTGATAAGCTAGAAGGCTTCCCTCCAACACGGAAAGGTTTGGGGGGCTCAGAAGCTTACAAAGAGTCCTGGATACAGCAAATCTGTACGTGGACTAAACTAGTAACAGGAAAGGCAGGAAACAAGTGCAAACACAGGCTTTTAAATCAGAAGGTTGAAAGAGATGGAAAAGCTTCCCAAATGGCCAATAAACTATAATTTCTGGGCCAGAAACCACTCCTCCTGTGGTAGATAGGTTACCTAGTGCTTACCACTCCCACTGATAAGTTAGAAGGCTTCCCTCCAACACAGAAAGGCTTGGGGGCTCAGAAGCTTACCAACAGTCCTGGATACAGCAAGTCTGTATCTGGACTTGACTAGTTACAGGAAAGGCAGGAAACAAGCTTAGATTTTTTTTTGATACAGAAAAGCAGCTAAAACAGCAGTAAATATAATTCAAATTGTAGTGCAGGCCAGCACACCCGAGCGTGTAGCAACACTACGGCAAATACAGTTTAAATAAATGCAATTAAATTAACAAATGACTAAAAAACAAGTGCAGAAGGCAGTAAATTAGAAGGCTACTAACAAGCAGTAATAAGTGCAGAGTAAAAGCAACTGAACAGATAACAGCATGCAGAAGAGCAACTAAGACAGTTACAGTAAGAGCAGATGAATAAGATATATACATTGTTTTTTTTGAGGGAAGGAACAGAGCAGGATTAAGAGGCTATAGGGGTTGTCCTTCCCAAATGCTCTCTTTGTACACAGTAGGAGTGCCTGAAATCAGAATATGATCTCACTGCACTCAGTTGATTGAGCAAATGAGATGGACCCAGAAGGAGTATCCAAATACAAATCTGCAAGAGGGGCGGGCAATTTCAAAGCCACCAACATTAATACCAAAACAAGGACAGGGAGGGGGGGGTAGGGAACTAACAGTAGAGAGACAGCCACAACTTCAGTTGAGTTAATATTCAGTGAAAAACACAAATAAATAAATTAAATACAGTACTATATGCAAAAGAGCAGATAAGAGTGTACTTAAATTCACTTATACATCCAGCTGATTTCAGGTAGATGTTAGCTGGTCAAAGCTCTGATATTAAGCAGAGATAACTCAAAATGTACCACTTATATAAGGCAAGACAGGATGTCAGTGATGAGCTGAAACTACCCCTCACTGCTATCAATGGCTACACAGAAATTCAAAAAGTATTCTGTAGGGAGACAGCCACAACTTCAGTTGAGTTAATATTCAGTGATAAACACAAATAAATAAATTAAATACAGTACTATATGCAAAAGAGCAGATAAAAGTGTACTTAAATTCACTTATACATCCAGCTGATTTCATGTAG
Source organism: Protopterus annectens (assembly GCF_019279795.1). Classification (NCBI taxonomy): domain Eukaryota; kingdom Metazoa; phylum Chordata; order Ceratodontiformes; family Protopteridae; genus Protopterus; species Protopterus annectens. The sequence goes on along the minus strand of NC_056743.1, from coordinate 1,147,653,346 downwards.
ATGTTATTTAGCTGTAAACAAAGTTTAATATTAATATTGTAACTGTGAATACATTGATAATTTAGTTTGCTTTTGCAGGCACACAGGTTTGAAATGCACTGTGTTTGGGCTGCAACTATTTGTCTAGCACATAGTGCAGATCGGTCAGTCTCTGAACTATTAATGAACTTCTTTCTGTAGTACAGGGTTTGATTCCCTCAACCTAAGTTTGTCTTCTATGTGACTCTGACTCAGTTACCTCATCAGACAGTATTCTTAGGCTGCTTCTGAAAAGGGAAACTTTCCAGTGAGCTGTCCCAGGCTGTTAGGAAATGTGTTCCACATTCAACTTTTGAATTCTAAGCATATTACATTTAATTCCTGCAGTGTTTACATAGTCACTAGTTGTGACTTTGTTATATGCTATTTGACCATGTATCCTTGCAGGAGTGTTGTATTTTAAGTGGCTGTCACATGCATTTTTACTAAATGCAAGTTTCAGGCAAGAGAAGATTTTTGTTTCTCATGCTAAGTCTGTTTTCAGTGTGACAGTGTTTTGTTTTGTTTAGAAAATGTCAGTGTTTTTTTCTGTAAAACTCGAAATAAAAGTTTTAAATGAAATTCAGATCTCTGTGATAATTGTAATATATGACAGAACCTAGCATGTACACTTACAAGACTGAACGATGTTTATGGGTATACATTTTAACAACTGATAGTAATAGTTTAAAAGAACATTTTTTTAAATAAAATAAGATGAAGTAGGGTTAGGCTCAGGGTACAGAAATGGGGCCTGAATGGCTGGGTCAAGAGGGAGGGGGTGTTTATCATGCAACTGGCCATCTGGTTGGTGTGCCAGTAGAAGGACAGTCTATTTTTTTCTTTTGCAATTTAACGGAAGAGCTGGGTAGATTTAATTGTAATAAGCCAATAATTACAATAAGCTTATTACAGTGAAGTGGATGTGCTTTTTTTGCTCTTCACTTGAAGAGCTGAAGGGGTGGAGACACTACCAAGGATGTTGGAGGAACCAGCTATGCATCTGGACTATCTGACAATTGATACAGAGGACTGAAAGTTAGACTTGTTAATGAGCTGCTTCCTGTGACAAGGGTGTATGGTATGAATCTTTCTACCTTCATTTACCTACTTTGTGACATTGAGCAAATTGCTTAACCAGATAGTCCTTTGGAGCAATTAGGAATTTGGGCGAGGTTCCTTAAGATCATAGGAGCATACAGTGGCAGCTCGTTCCGCAGCCCCCCTCCCAGCTGTGAAAAGAAAGAAAAAAAAAAAAGAAAGAAGATTTTTAAAAAATAAAATATTTATTTGTATAATACTACTGCATACTGCTGTGGTGGTGGTGCTGCGGTAGCATTGTCGCCTCACTGTAAGACGTTGTCCTGTTCGATTCTCAGCTAGACCATCTTCTGTGTGGAGACATGTGTGAATGGGCGTACCTTCGTTGAAGGTTGTGCATCAGAGCTGGCAACTCAGCATGTAAAAATCTACTGCCAATCATTAGCAGACCGAAGTTCTGCTGTGGTGACCTCTAACCGGGAAAAGCCAAAAGATACAACAACATAATACTACTGTATACTGCTGGCTGGCTGCTTAGCTGTGAGTCCGACTAACTCGCTGAAGTCCCTTAACTCGAACTGCACATGTCCAGCGAGTTCCAGGTTTTAAAAAAAAACTAGCTTCTGTAAATCTGGACTGCTGTAAAAGCAGTCCAGATTAAGAAGAGAAGGCATCAGTATGATCCCTAGAAGTCTATGCAGTTTGTAACCGCATAGAAGTGGAAGGAGATCGGACTGCCACGTCTGCAGTCACATACATGACGTGGATGGCTGGATGGTTACTTATTGGTTCTCGCTCTCTTCCTACACTTTGCGTGCTGGGAAAAAGAGAGTCAGAAACAGTCAGTAACAGTACTTTCGTTGGTTTATATTATGGAGGTCATAAATTAATTCGCTCTGACAGTGACTAAGCCGAGAGCTGAATGAGACTGAATGACATATTTTATAGTCTAGTTCTATCTATAAAGGGACCCTTAAATGTTTCAAAAAATATGTAATTTTTATAAAACTGTTGGACTAATAATAATTGCAAAGAAAGAAAATAAGTGATGCATAATAATTGTGGAGCAAGACCAATGTGCCTGCCATTCCAAAAATAAGGTCTGAGAAGGAACCTTACTGTTGTATGTTTGAAATTTCTCTTAGGTAACCTAATGGAATCATTTTCTGCAGTTGTGTTTGTACTGATCTTAATGACTAAGAATAGAGAGAACTTCTTTTTCAGTGTCACTTTATGAAGTCTATTATGTCTTGCATCATCCAGTATTAGACTTGCATCATGGAAAAGGCAGGCAGATAAAAGGAGCCCTTAAATTGTGCTTGCTTAAACCTCATGCAAAAAAAAAAAAGTGGGCATGCTAAAGATATTTGTGGCTGACTTATAGATAGTGATATGTATAAAGCACTGGACTGGCAACATCAGGTTGTGGAATGAAACAAGATTTGTCCAACAGAGAGATGACTAGTAAAGTAAGCCATTCGCTTATCCTGTTTTCTGGTCCATGCTGGTAGTGGTATTGCTAATATGGGGTGCTAACTGGTTTGGAGAGATGAATTCTGTAGAGATAATGCCAGGCTGAGATCACTGACAGGTTGCACATGCAAATGCAGATCAATACACTCAGAGGTGCAAATAGTAATAGCTGTGGTTAAGTTCCAAAGTGCCTCCTTCTGCTGCCACAGCTATATACTTATTTGTTTGCGTATGCCATATCTACTATAATACTTTGTGTTAGAATAAGTGTACATGACCCACAAAAAGAATGCTGTGCTAGTTTGCAGTTCATTCTTACCATTTACCATTTCTTTGTCCATTTCTATCTATGTTCTCTACTGCCCCATTTGTCAAGCAATGACTTACTCATAGTTGTTATCACTTGCATCTTGTGTCCCAGGTATCCAGTATTTCATGTTGTTGTTGTCTTTTGGCTTTTCCCAGTTAGGGGCCGCCACAACAAAACTCTGGTCCGCTAATGATTGGCAGTAGATTTTTATGAATGCCAAGGTGCCAGCTCAACATTCAACCTTCAACGAAGGCACACCCATTTACGCATGTCTTTCGAATGCTCACCCAACCGTGGGGTGGACATGCAGACTCCACACAGAAGGCACTTCCTGCACTCCAGCCAAGAATCGAACGGGAGAACCTCTTGCTAGGAGGCAACAACGCTACCGCTGCACCACTGCAGAAGTCGGGTATCCAGTCTTTCATGTTAAGACAAATTTGCCCCCCCAAAATGTTGCAGATTTATTGAGATAAGTTATATAGCACAAGACAGCAGTAGTTCATCAGGCTGAAAAACTTCAGAAAGAACTTGAGATATTTCAGAAACAGCCATATGTAACTTTGGATTGAAAAAGTAGCTACAAGCTATACAGCTCTAAAAGTGATTGAAAAGTAGTTCAGAAACTCTGGTGACAGAAAATCTGAATAGTCCTAATTTGAGGATCTCACTGTGAAAACACATTTTTGTAAAATAATATTCTTAATACATTTGAACAACTTCAAAAGGAAGCCATATACACGCATGTCAAATAATATAATGGAAATTCCTTATTCAGTATTATGTTTATTTATTCTTTGCCATATGAGTTAGTCCTCCTAGGCTAGTGGCCTCTTTTCAGGGAATGCCAAAGGTGGCATTTGTACTACTAGGAGGAATTTGGCTAGGGCATTGGAGAAATTCCCATATTGGTTTTTGGTAGGTGCTATGGGATCTTTTACATCACAATGAACTACCAGCAGCTCAAGAAGATGGGAACTTCAGTTTAACATTTCATCCAAAATACAGTGCACTCAGGAGTGCAGCACCCCCTAATACTACACTGCAAACTCAGTTCTTCGAATATAAACAGTAGACCAGCGGTTACACAAAGGTGCACTTCAGTGAAAGTGCACTTCCGCAAACATCGGTTCAACAAACTGATAAAGAACACAGTAACATTGTTTTTGCAGGGGGCAAGCCCCCATGCACCCCCCATGTGGGGGGCTGTACCCCACACACACTCCCTACTTAAATATACCAACTCTGATATCTCACTACAGTGGGGAAACACATAAATTCCATTTTCCCACTGCAGTGTGCTTTGGCACCTGTGTTCCTTAATGGTTCATTGAACCATTCTTCGCAGAAGTGCACTTTCACTTAAGTGCACTTTCGCGTAACCGAGAATCCACTGTTCATTTCCGAGCAAGTGGATTTTCGGTCTTTTTCAGTAGACCCACTGGAATATAGTAAGTGTTAGTGTCCTGTGTATTTTCAGGATTTTGAACTTTCAGGATTTTATATCTATCTATCTATCTATCTATCTATATATATATATATATATATATATATATATATATATATAGGTTCAATATATCATTATAAGAACGAAGAAGATGATTTCACACCCCCATACACATGAAATAAAAAACTAACATAAACACGCGGACATTTTAACAGGTAAAGAGTTTACATTTAGCTAATCATGTTACCACACTGCATATAACACTGCCGACCTTACTAAAACATGGTATGATGATTAAAAAAATTAAAACTTACCTGTTAAAAAATGTCCGTGTGCAGTTTCATCATATTTCATGTCGGTGGTGGATGATGTCGATCTACCGACTTGTCGATGTACTGACATGAACCCATATATATATATATATATATAGATAGATAAATTGTTAGTAATAAAACAGTGTTTATATTTTTCTCATTTGTTGTACTCTAACATTTTTCCCAGAACAAGAAAGAGGTCTGATTTGAGTGTAATAACAGTATTTTTTTTTGGGGGGGGGGCGTGTTATTAGCATGATCACTGCAGTTCAATTTTTTTGGCAGTGCTGTCTGTGAGCACCTATAATTATAAAAAAATGAAAAACATAAGATTAACATTTTTAGTTAGGGTAGAATGCTTGGGCTTACATTAGAATAATCTCAAAATAAATAAGCAGGCATTGTACACATACACTGTGTGTTAAATCAGTATCTGTGGTACTTCAGTACATGTAAAATGGAATGCCTGGAATATCATTTCTGTTATGTTTATTGGTCAAGGACTGATACTCTAAGTTAGATTTTCTTAAGCTTTTTGGTTCTGCTCCATATGTGTCCTCCTTTTCTGGAAAATTACATGATTGCTTAAAATATATTGTGAATAGAAATAAGGAAATTACTGCATTTGAGAATGTTTGGCTATGACGATGGTTACAATATGATGGTATTTTGGCCATTTAGGAGTCTTTCTGGAGGTTAGGATATCTGTTGGGGCATTTTGTATCATTTCTGTGGCAGAAATAGGTCTCTGAAATAATAGCCTGTAGTTTACATCTACAGAAATCAATAGCATTAAGCACTACATGTCTGCACTCCCCCGCACCCACACACACACTGTCTCTCACACACACACACACACACACACACACACACACACACACACACACACACACACACACACACACACACACACACTGCCACCATCAAATGAAATAAGATCATGTGCAAGTTCTTGGCTGTTGTGATGTGAAAGAAATGCAATAATGTAACCATGGAGATTTATTTTACTTATTTAAACACTGTAGGCTGAAAGCAGTTTCTCTGGCTATGCAGTTGGACTTTGGACAATCCCTGTGTGTGAACAGCTGCAGTTCTGTCTTGCTTTGCAAGTGTAATGTACACTTCCCTGAATTAAGATCGATCACAAACTCTGAAGTCTGAGTATGGTTTATTTGGGGGTGGGGGAGTATACTTACCTTCATGTATACTGTAGTTGGGGTTGTCAGTGGAGATTGGGGCTGTGTGTGACTGGAACAAATGGCCCTGATGCTTACTGTTAAGTCTAGCTTTGCAAAACTATAATACCTGAAAGTCTGTACCTTAAGATGAATGTACAATAATAAGCAAGCTTGAGTAGTTACTCATGTATGTTTCATATCTGTTCATTGTCTATACTGAATGTTTATTTAGAAATGTTTCTAATATGTTGAACTTTATTCCCAGACATTGTTGACAACGGAATTTTGTTTTATAAAACCGTGTTTTATTATAGAAACCCAGGTAAACAAAAGTAAAATACATAAAATGAAATGTGTACTTGGCTGGCACACACAAGCTGTGACTAATGCTTCTGTCAACAAAATGAAAGTATGCAACACAGCTGTTAGTATTATTTGTACTTTAATCCTTACAGGTAAAAAGCAGCTACTTTACTTAGGTAATGGGCGGGGGTTGTGAATTCATTGAGGTGGCTGGCCTTGTTTACTGTTGTAATTGTGGCTTTGCATAATAACTGTTTATTTGGGTAAAGTCAGCTGTTATACAAGCCTGTAACTACCGTTTCTGTGCAACAGACTAAATTAATGCAGCCATTAATATTTTCATTTTAATCCAGGCAGGGTCAGCAGATATTTTAGATTGACAATTGATATGATGGCTGTTTGTGGATGGAATGTTTGGCACTGTAGCTTTGGTGTAATTCTGGCTTTGCAGAACTAAGTGGGGGGGGGTTGCTGTTTAGAAATGAAATGAAATGAAATGAGTGGCCCTACTACTTACTGTTATAAGACTGCTGTGCATTTGGCTGGAGTGAGATTAAATGAGTACAAGTGCTGACCTCTGGATAATGTTTATGTGAAAGATGCAGTTACATTACTGTTTTGCTTTCTGATTTCAGAGGTTCAAGCCAGGTACTTTCGGTAGCCTACTGGGATGGGGGACTATCATGTCAGTGTGAGAATGAAATAACTGGCCATTTACTGTTGTAATTCTGGCTTTGCAAAACTAATGTGTCTGAGGGGGTAAGCAATAGGCATACAGGCTGTGACTGTTGTCTCTGTGCAGCAGCTGTAGTATTTTAATGCTGGAAGGATCAAAGCAGAAACTGTAGTGCTGGGCAATGGAATGACTGCCCCTGTTTTATTTTTAGTCCTGCAAAGCCAGAATTAAGGCAGAATGTAAGCTGTGACAGTGTGTGCATCACACATGCATTAATATAGTATTTTAAATCCTGGCAGGGCCAAGCCAGATAGTTGGTATGTCATGGCTATGGGAGACTGTCACTGAAATGAGTGCTGTTCCTGAAGCTGTACTTTAAAACGTACACAACAGAGGCATGTAATCATTTCCTTAATATCGTCATTTCAGAGTTACAACCACAATAACCAGAATGAGTGAACAGAGTGTTACAGTGGGCTATCTGAAATCTATTAATTTTAGAGACTTGACATTGGATGAAAAGTTAAGAATGAAGAGGACTTGAAGACCCACACCTGATCTGAAGATGGAGTCTCAAAGTACAAGTAGGTCAAGAACATAAACACGCAGCTTCAGCAGCTCAGTGTATGACAAACACACCTGGATCTGTGGTTGCGAGGAAACAAACAGCTTGTACTGCTTCCCATGCTTACTGTTGGGTGGTGAGGATGCCTGGACATCAAAGGGTATGAATGAGCTGAAGAGAATGGAAGAAAAATCCAGAAAGCATGAACAGTCTGCTAAACATTTTGACAACCAAATGAGTCTAGCACCATTGGGAACTGCGGATATCAGGTCTCAGTTAAGTAGTGGATACTGGTTATCAGTGGAAAGACAAAACAAGAAAGTAGAAGAAAACGGTCATGTTCTATAACTTATAATAGACTGCATCAGGCAGTGTGCTTCAGAAGAAGTTGCTTTAAGAGGCCAGGATGAGTCTGAATAGTCACTGAGTGCCAGAATATTCTGCAGACTGGTAGACTTCACCTGCAGGATTGATCAGATGTTGGCTGAACACATAAAAACTTCAACTGTTTTTAAAGGAACATCAAAAACCATTCAAAATGAACTCCTGGACTGCGTGCTACAATATGCAGAGAAGAAATAAAACATGAGATTTGTACTGCAAAATTTGTAGCAGTAATTGCAGATGAAACCACTGATGTTGCTGGGCTGTGGCAAATTGCTATTGTGTTCCATTGCCTTGTCAATGGACAGGTGTTGGAACATTTTTGGGGATACTTTATTCCACCTGGACAGACAGCAGAGCATATTGCTGGTGTAATAAGACAGTTGAAGGAAGTAGTGGGAGACCAGCATGAAAAAGTAATTGCACAGAGTTATGATGGTGCATCTGTTATGAGTGGCATTCAGCATGGAGTCCAGGCCATCATAAGAGAGGAGTTTAAATATGCCTATTATGTACACTGCTATGCCCACCAACTTAATCTGGTAATGCAAAGAGCCACACTACATAATACTGAAGCAAGGACATTTTTTTAACACTTGGCAGAATTCCAACCTTTTTCTCTCATTCAATTCAAAGACAAGCTGCTCTGGATAATATAGTAGCACAACACATGCCAAGAGTATCAGGAACATGGTGGAATTTTAACATCTGTACTGTAAATGCAGCGTATGAAAACTTGGAGTTGCTGTCGTCGTGCTTTCATTATTTGTACAAGTGTCCTACATCTGCTGCAGCAACTATACAGGAAGTAAACAGGCCACTGTGAACAGTTTAAGATGACAAATTTAAATTCTGGCTTGCTGTTTTCCATTGTATAATGCCCCATGTTGACATTCTTTACAGGCAACTTCCATGTCGTACCACAGATGCAACCACTGTTGAAAAGGATGTGCATATATTTTTGAAGGAAATTGACAGTCAGATCAGATATCAATGGCATTGCAGAACAGTATCTACAGACAGAGAACATCCTGTCAAGATGTAGAAGAGGACCATCAGCATACAGACCACTGCATGAGACATTGTTGAGTGCTGCAAAGGAAGTGCGTAATGTCATATAGTTCCAAGCAACATCACAATTTCAACAAACTGGCCGTCTTCAAGCTTCTCAACTAGCACTGTTTGAAAAGTTTTCAACATACATAAGAGAGTTTCCAGAAAATCTATTCACAGCAACATTAGACAACTATCCATTCCTATTGAGGGGACAGCTTAGAATGGAACTTGGAGTGGTATATCATAATGAAGACTTTGCAGCAAATGGCAGTGCAATCCAGATGTTAAAATTCTTGGCAGACAGCTCATTAACCAGTGTGTTTTCAGAGATTTGCAATGTGTTATTGATTATAACCACCACACCAGTGTCAACTGCTCAGGCAGAAAGGTATTTCTCAACATTGAAAAGAATGAAAACATTTCTTCATAGTACAATGGGGCAAGAAAGATTGAATGCATTGGCTATGATTTCCATAGGAAAGGAGTTAACGTGGAGTATAACTAACTTCAACCAAAGAGTTATTGATTTGTTTGCACAAAATAAAGACAAATGAATGGACTTTATTTATAAGTAACAAACCTGAAATAACCAGAGGAACACACAATAGAGGCTTTTATTTGGTATTATACTACAAACGCTTATTTGGAACCAGGCAAGGTCACGTGAATAGTGTTTGCTTGGGAAACTTTAAACTGTCCCTTTTGAGTCTCCATGAAAAAGGGAGGGGGGCAAATCCAGTATGATCTGATGTGTTCCAGACCAGACCACAGCTTCTCATCAGGTGCAGAAACAAAGTATGAAGTACTGTTTGAAGCATACTGCAGAGTTAAGTCTTCAAACCAACCTGTATACATGTAACAATGTGCTGTGTAGAGTATTCAGCATGAGCCATAGTGACTGAGCATTTGTTTCATGTAAATTGGTAAGCATGGCCAGCATTGATCCCACTGTATCATAGCCCCACCCCTTTCTAGTTGACCACACCCCTTCCCATTGGCCCCACCCATTCATCTTTCTCCTGCAGCCCCCCTTTGATTTGAAGTCATTAGCCACCACTGAGAGCATAGGAGATTACTAGGCTATTGATCAGTTGGTGATTTCAAGCCTAGCCATTTCATCCCAATACAATACCACAGAAATGTTAGTTAATACCCAAGATTGCATTTAGAAATGGCTGCCCATGTATAGGAGGGTTGTGGGTGCTATTGCTGGCAAGAATTTATGGTGCCCCATCCACTCATCCAGGTTCCTCTTCAACAGTGTCATAGAGGTGCTGTGTTTCACATGAATATGTAGCCTATTCCAAAGACATGGCAGTTGCTTGGAGATTAATTTGTCCCTCCAACATGTCCTATTTAAGTCGCAGGCTATATTTAAGTCTCTGGAATGCGTAGCTCTAGTCCCATTTGATTTATGGATATGCAGCAAGTCCATTAGGTTTGTGTGTGTGAGATATCTCTGTAACCCAGCCATAAGTCTGCCCTAAGAAGCCTATATGATGCAGAGTATGTTGACATGGATTTTAGTCTGTCTGTGTAAGGCATGTGCTGGAGTCCCTTAATCTTCTTTGTTAGAAACCTCTGAGTTCTCTCCAATTCCTGCAGGTGCTTTCTACAGTACATACCAAACAGGGTTACTGAATTATGGCCAGATTAGTGCTGAGTATAGAGGGGTTATAATCTCTTTTTCTCTTGAGGTGATACCATTACTAATCAAGTGTGCTACGCAAAAAGCCTTCCTTACTACAGTCAGGAGTGGCCCTAGGTCAACTGGTGCCCTAGGCAAAAGGGCTCCATGGCACCCCCACAGCACTACCTGGTGCCCCCATCCTGGTTTACCTACACCAAATAAATACTGGAAAAGTGCCTTTGCTAGACCGCCGCCCTAAGTGGCCGGCTAGTTGGCCTATGCCTAAGGCTGGCTATGATTACAGTAGACACATAGTGGTAAAAGTTAAGGTCGTAGTCAACTTGTGAGCCCAGGTCCCTTACCACTTTGGGGGTACTTAGGGAATTGTTTGATAGTGTGAAGGGAGATGGTTTCTGCCAAAAGGAATGAAGATGCATTTTTCTGCATTCAGTTTGAGGCCATAACTAAGACACCATTTGTTAGTCTGCGTAAGGCCCTCTTTAAGTATACTGACATCATTTAGGGATTCAATAAGTGCACCCAGTTGAGTATATACTAAACAGTAGGGGGCCCAGCATTGACCTCTGTGGCAAGCAACTGGTAACAGGTCTGCTGGTTCATGTGGAGTCAACCACTTTGATAGTGTGTGTTCGGTTTGTGAGCCAGATGGCAACCCATCTTACAGAGAAGGGGTTTACATTCAATTTGCTAAGTTAATCAGTAATGCCTGAGTGTGGGATTGCGTCGAAAGCCTTTCCCAAGTCAAGGTATGTTGTGTGCACAGATTTGCCCTTGTCAATGGCCCTGGTCACATTTTTGAAAAAAATCATCCAGATTTAAGCTGAATTGGGTAGGATCCAGGGTTTAGAGGTCACGTATGTCTTTATTTATCAGGTCTATAATGATAAGTTCCTTAGCCTTACAGATGAGGCTGATCAGGCTTATGGGTCTTTAATTCCCCAGGTCTATTGCTAGGCCACCTTTGTGGAGGGGAGTAACTACTGCTGTTCTCCATTCTGCAGGAACAAAGCCTGTGGTTAGACTATGATTGAAAATGGACCTTAATAGTGATGCTAGTTCATGTTTTAGCTTGTCTAGAAGACAGCTTGGGATGCCATCTGGTCCCATAGAGGCTGTGTTTTTTGCCTTGGATAATGTTTTGCTGACCAGTTCTTCAGATATGTAGGGTGGGGGTGGGGTGTTGGGGGAAGGTTTGTGATAGGTTTCTAGGCAATAAGGGAGTGAAATGTTTGCCAAACTTATCCACTATCAGGTTTGCTATCTCTGTGAGAGCAGTGTGTGTGATACCATTGGTCACTAGTTCTGCACATGCTTGGGTCCTACCTTTTAGGCTATGTACATAGCTGAAAAAGTCCTTATGGTTATTCTTGGATGTGCTTGTTAAGTTTTTCTCAAAGAAAACCTTAGAGGATTTGACAAGTTGTCCTATTTGCTTGTTGAGGCTGAGTAGGATGTTTTTTCATTGTTGTGGTCTTACCTTTGTTTTCTTGGACAGCAATGTTTTGCATTTATTGTAAAGTTTGTTGATACTGGATGTCCACCATGTCTGCTTGATTTTACTTGGTGCTCTGGCTTTGATTCTTTCTGTTACAGCTGAGTCTATACACTTATGCAAATGACTGTACAGGGCTTTAGTGTAAGCTTCGGTGTAGTTTCCACTTCCAGCTGGGTGTGGGGCTTGGTATACATTTATACCTTCACCTAAGAGGGGATAGTTTGCCTTGGTGAAGTTTTTAATCTGATTTCATCCCTTTGTGAGGTCTGATGTTAGTGCCAGCTTGAAGGTGACAGATTTGTGGTCTGATTTAACTAATGAGGGTCCGACAGGGGCAGTAGTGTATCTGTTGACATATTAGTGAGGACAAGATCTAGTATGCTTGTTCCTCTTGTAGGGGTATGAACAATTTGTTCTACGGCATTTGAATTAACAAAGTCAAGGAACATTTGTGCAAGTGAGTTTGGGCTAGCATACGTTTCCCAGTTGATGGTTGGAAAATTTAAATCTCCCATAAGCAGAGTGCTTGGTAATATTTGGATTGTCTTCAGTTTAGTCAAATAGGCTTCATGAGCATCATGACCCACTGAGGGGGATTTATAACTGGCTATGACTTGAATGGGGGTCTTACCCACAGTAACTTGAACTTGGAGTAACAGCATGGAGGTGTCCAGTCTAACTAGCCGGGAGGTGAATTTATCTCTACTATAGATAGAAACACCACCTCCTTTGGTTCTCACACATTCATTTTGTGATCTGAAGGTGTGGAAGGCATTGTAGCCTTGCAAGGCCAGAGTACTCTCTGAGTCCTCAAAACAGGTTTCTGCAACTGCACAGAAATCTACATCTTCCAGTGATAGAAATGCTTCTAGGGTGTGCAGTTTATGGTTTAAGCTCCTAGCATTTAACAGCATGACCCTTATTTTGTTATGATTGGCAAATTTGACATCAGTAAGTTTGTTTTTGAGACCTTGCCTAAAAATCCACTATGAAGGAGGCAAGAGCATTTGCCAGAAGCTGAAAGCCTAGAGGTGCTTGGTGCACACCATCTCTGGCAAAGCAGCAAAGTTTGTCAACCATGTCTTCCCTGGCTGACAGGAACTGGATCCCCTTGGAATGACACCAAAACCTAAGCCAATGATTGAAATCAATCATTTTTTGTTTATAGTGTGGCATCATTCAAGGTGAGGGTAGTATGTTGCTCAAGGTTAGAGACATACTAGCCTGGGACACATACTCAGAGAGCTCAATCACATCTCTCTTCATATAGTCCAGTGAGGTACATCTCATGTCATTCACTCCAACATGAACTATGACAGAGTTATAATGGTGCTTGTTGCTGAGAGACCAGAGTGCATGTGTGATCTGACAAAGCCTGGCACCAGAGAGGCAGCTGACTGTGACTTTCTCTGTCCAACCTGGTGAATGGACATCTGTGTGTCTCAGTATTGGGTCCCCAATGACTAGAAAAGTTTTTTTTGAGTATTACACCTTATGGGTTTCGTAGGTAAGACACAGAGGATGCTATATGTCATGGGTGCTGTGTGAACTGTTAGTTGCAGCAATGTTGTATTTTGGATGTGTCTGGTGTTTCAGTAAGTGATTTGAGAGAACCTTCCATATATGCTGATTTTGTAGTAGATGCGTACTATGTGTATGAGTACTGGCACTATGTGCATGTGTAGTGTGGGTGAGTTGGCAACCTCTTCCATGTTACTGAGTGAGAAAGAACATTTATTCAAGATTCAGGGTGTAGATACATCTCTCACACTCTATACTAGAGAGTTATGAATAGAGAGTTGTTAGTGTACATGAGGCAATTATTACATTGCCTCAAAAGACCAAAAAACCAAACTGCAACTGATGTACAAAGCACCTTCCGCACACCAAAATTCGAAAATAGCAAACAAATGCAGAAGGTAACACCACTGGAAACTTATACCTCTGTTGTAAAAACCAAACGTCTTCTTTTCCAAAAATCTTCTTTTAATTCAGCTTTGTCATTTCCACAATAGATGCTTATTTTATATTTAAACTATTATATAGTCGAGTATAAGGTTTTTAAAATCATGCAGTTGCCTGCTTTTGCATAGCTCCAAATACCAACTATGTTAATTATGCGTTTTGATGATAGCTTACCAGTTGGTTATAAAAAGCTTATCTTTGTTATTTCCACAATAGATGCTTATTTTACACTAAAACTATTATATAGCTGAGTATAAGGTTTTTAGAATCATGCAGTTGCCTGCTTTTGCATTGCTCCGAAAAACAACTACGTTAATCATGCTTACCATATTCGTATTAATACAAGATTATATGTTATCTCATTGAATGCAGTTGTTGTCAATGGCTGCATTAAAGAGAGCAAAAACAACAGATTTTTATTAGATATACTATAGTATTTTATGATTGTTTTGAGCTATATATTTGAGCTGTCAGTACCTGAGCTGTCAAATTTCTAGCGCTATGCGCATGACAGAGAACATAGTGTGTTGAAAATAGAGCGTTTATCGCTTCTATCTAAACTAATTTAATTTATAGTTTTATGTGTATACTTTGACTGCATTAGTTGTCAAGACACACCAACAGATTTACTATAATATATAAATTAGTTTATAAGTTTATAGATTTAATAAGGTTGTATCTGTTTTTAAGTTATTGTGTTTGAATCATTGCTCTTGATGCTTTTAAGCCATGATTATGGCTTTTGATTAAGTGAATAATAGTTAAATTGTTTTGGTTTTGGCGCCAAAATTTGTATTTAAGAGTGGTGCTGTTTACTGTGTTTTATGTCTGAAGAAGTGTAGTGTCTACTACGTGAAAGCGCTAACCTTTGAATAAAGAAGATTTTTGGAAAAGAAGACTTTTGGTTTTTACAACAGAGGTATAAGTTTCCAGTGGTGTTACCTTCTGCATTTGTTTGCTATTTTCGAATTTTGGTGTGCGGAAGGTGCTTTATACATCAGTTGCAGTTTGGTTTTTTGGTTCGTCTTTGTTTTGCTGCAATTGATTTAACACATGGAACAGACAGATATAGAACTCGATTTTCGTCCGGAGACGAGGGCTGGATTACCCATTTGGGGAACACTTTTGCATCAGAATGAAAACCCTTTATTGGCTCTGGAATTGACTAATAATCAAGCTCCTATACAACCTTCACTTAATGGTGAGAATATGTTAGACTTTAATAGACTGTGCAATGAATTACAAGATGATCTTTTTAAACTGCAACGTTACGCGTGGCAGAGACAGCATAAGGAAGCCAATCTTCATTTTCGTATTGTCCCTAGAGGAATGCGTATTTTTTGTATGCCCACTTATGGCGAAAGCCACCCTGTATTATTAAGAAAGTGGCAAGATTTGAACATTGAACTTGGTTTCAGTTATATGAAACTTCTGCTGGAATACTTTGCTCCTTTAGAAGCAGAATTGAGGAGCAAAGTAGATCGGTCACAGAAAGATCTAAGTGAACGTTTTAATAGTGAACATTGTGTTAAGAGACTAGGTAATATATGGTCACAAGTGAATCTGTTCAGTGAGAGGTTAAAACAAACCAAGCAACGCAAACTTCTTAGAGATTTTAATGATTTTTCTTCAGGCCAAATTTTTGTTTGGCCTAGGGCACAACGTGCTGCTGCCAATGACATGACTACCACTGTGAATAGAGAAACTAATTCCTCTGTTAATATTAATGCAACTACAGAAGCCGTACCAGCAACAAATATGTCTGTTCCTTCTTCTTCTAATCATTTAACACGGCTTGAACAAACTGTGATCAATGCCAGTATGACTAGTAACTCTGCAATAAATGATACTCCTCCCCCTAATCAATTAGCCAATAGAAGAACTTTTTCAGAGATTACTTCAGGAGCAAGACCAAAAGACTCCTCTATGGACAATATACGTTTTTTACCTTTCCCAGTAAAGCAACAAGCAAGGTCGAGAGGTCGATCCAACAGCAGGGGGCCCCGCAAGAGGAAGATATCAGGAGAAAAATATGGCAACGTGAGAAAAACAAGGAACTGAATGATTTAGTATATAATTTTTTAGATACTGCTCTTGATGTTTCAGATATTTCTCTCTTAAATAGGGGCCTGGGTTTTATCCCTTCTCAGACCAGCACTTTGAGTGATACCTTGATAGGTCTAAGGTTGTTCTGTCGTAATCTGTCATTAAAGGTTCTCTTTAAGGATAAAAGTGAACCACAGGGCACTAAAAACATCCACCCATTTAAGAGCAAAAGTAGCTTCTCACCCCCCATTCCACCTCATGTGGAATGTTTTATGAAATTATGTGAAAGAGATTTCTATGAACTCTTTTCCAATAAGGTTAAGCGAAATAAATATTTTAACTTAACTCAAAGTGAACGAGATTCCTTGAATAGAATTAAAAATAACGAGAATATTATGATAAAACTTGCGGATAAAGGAGGGGGCATAGTAATTATGAATTTAACAGATTATGATGAGAACATGTATTCACTTTTAGCAGATGAAAACACTTATCAGATTGTTACTCTGGAAAAGATAGACAACATTATCAAGAACATACATGATGACCTATATGACCTATTGATGTGTGGCCAAATTAGCAAAGAAACCTATGACTATTTTTTCATTGAATTTCCTATCATATCAATAATAAAAGGTTTACCTAAGATACATAAAAATGTCCTCCCATTACCCATGAGACCAATAGTCTCGGGTGAAAGATGGGCTACCTCCACTGTTTCTTCTTTTATTGAACATTTACTTAGACCAATTGTTAATAACATCTACACCATTCTTAAAGACTCTTACAAACTTATAGTGGATCTAGAAAACCTAGATTTTAAACAATGATGCTTTTGATCCTCTATTGATCACAATGGATGTAAAGAATTTATTCACATCCATACCTAATGAATATGGCTTACAAGCCATAAGAGAGATCATGGTTAAATCTACTAATTTTAGTAACAACAGACAGATATTAGTAAGCCATTTGCTAGGCTTGGTTCTAAACAATAATGTGTTTATGTTCAGAGATAAGTATTATTTACAAAAATGGGGGGTTGCCATGGGCACCCCCTGTGCTAATACTTATGCTAATTTGGTAGTCCACTACTGGGAGGAAAGTTTTTTATTTAGTCATCCTATGTATAAAAAAGTCAGATTGTTCAGGAGATTTGTAGATGACGTCCTTATAATATGGGATGGCACTAAAACAGAGTTTTGACATTTTTCTTACATATTTGGAATCCACCACTACTTTTTTACGTTTCACCACAGAATTGTCACATGAAACCATACATTTCTTGGATCTATCTCTTACATTATCTAAACATGGTAGGATTACTTCTTCCCTTTATAGGAAACCAACGTGGAAGAATGCATTATTAAGTTATGACAGCATGCATCCGAGGCATGTTTTCACAGGAATAGTTAGGGGTCAGTTTACCCACCTAACTAAAATATGTAAAGATCATGATGCATTGTTAACTGAAGTTAGTCATATGACCTCTCTTTTTCTTCAGAGGGGTTATGATGGCAAAATGGTTAATCACTGTAAGCTTCAAATAATAGATAAAGAAGAACCCGATAGAAATACAGTTAAGATATCCACCACCTGCCATCATTATAATGGTATGCATAGTGTATCTAGTTCTAATACTAAGATTACATATACCCTGAATTACACCAGTGATGTGCAAGCTTTAAAACAGATTATTAAAAAGAACTGGAATTTGTTGACTATGGATAAAGACACCTGTATGTTGACGGGGGATTATCCTAGTTTTGTTTATAAGAACTGTGATAATTTGAAGCAGATTTTATGTATTGAAAGAAATCCTATAAGCCGCCACAATAGTAATAATACTAGATTAGGAACTTACCCATGTGGACACTGTCCTATGTGTCCATATATTTCTCAAGTACAGGACGTCTTACATCCTAATGGCTTATATGTGTTTAAACCTACTTTTGGTTCTAACTGTGACAGTACTAACTTAATATATTTAGCAACATGTAATGATTGTCCTGCGTTTTAT
The DNA here is from genome assembly GCF_019279795.1 of Protopterus annectens. NCBI lineage: Eukaryota > Metazoa > Chordata > Ceratodontiformes > Protopteridae > Protopterus > Protopterus annectens. The sequence goes on along the minus strand of NC_056743.1, from coordinate 1,147,635,404 downwards.
GTAGGTTTAACAAAACGCAGACTAAGAGATAGGATGTATAACCATCTGTATGACATCAAAAAAGGTACTGAATTAAATGCTTTAGCTAAGCATGTTTTAGTGTATAATAATCATAGTTTTAGTTTTAAGACTTTGCAAATTGTTAGATCCAATCCTAGAGGTGGGGATAGGATGAACTATCTGGCTCGTATAGAGTTGAGATGGATCTTGAAACTGAGGGCACATGACAGTCCAGGATTGAATCAATATGTTTCCATCAAACCTATTCTTGTAAATAGAAAACTATAACATCTATATTAAATTTCGTGTCATACTGTTATATAGTTTTTATTTACATCTTAATTTATTTTTATTTAGTTTATAGTATTATTTCATGTGTAGAAACATATTAATGTTTTTTACACATTATATTTTGATATTTATCACATCATATTTATATATATTTTTGACTATACATACATCATTATACATTCATTTTCATATTTAATAGATTTGTTTTATATTTCCTATTTGGGATATTTGATCCAATGTGTCTTTTAAACCTGAAGATACAAATAAAACGAGTCTGAATAAGAACTTTATAGATTTAAGTACAATACAAAATGTATAGGAGATACAAGATCTAGTATGTATCCATTAGGACATATATCTATACAAGTTTTCTACATGTTTAATCATATCCATTTGCATAGTTGTACATTTTTATCAGTCATTGTTTCATTTGATTAGTTTTATATATATGGAAAACATAGTTTTAATTGGAGGCTTCAGTTTAGTGATTTTGTTTTAGATATTTTTAGCCACACTGTTTAAAGTCATTGTTTTGTTTATCAGTAATCTTGAATAACACAATGTTGCTTATAGATACTGACTTTATATGCAGCGGGGCTCATTACAGCTCTTGTGATTTTGCCTTTATAGGCTTATAATATGCAACTGTTTCATGCTATATGGTCCCTAGTTGAGTGTTTTAGAAGGTTTTCCTTTTCATTAGCATATGCATAACGCTAGTGCTTTGTATCACCATGGAAGTAATCAAACATTTTGTCACGTAGTAATGAAAAAAGAATAAATGTTTTGATGAAGGCTTACTAGTTAGTCATAAAAAGCTCAGCTTTGTCATTTCCACAATAGATGCTTATTTTATATTTAAACTATTATATAGTCGAGTATAAGGTTTTTAAAATCATGCAGTTGCCTGCTTTTGCATAGCTCCAAATACCAACTATGTTAATTATGCGTTTTGATGATAGCTTACCAGTTGGTTATAAAAAGCTTATCTTTGTTATTTCCACAATAGATGCTTATTTTACACTAAAACTATTATATAGCTGAGTATAAGGTTTTTAGAATCATGCAGTTGCCTGCTTTTGCATTGCTCCGAAAAACAACTACGTTAATCATGCTTACCATATTCGTATTAATACAAGATTATATGTTATCTCATTGAATGCAGTTGTTGTCAATGGCTGCATTAAAGAGAGCAAAAACAACAGATTTTTATTAGATATACTATAGTATTTTATGATTGTTTTGAGCTATATATTTGAGCTGTCAGTACCTGAGCTGTCAAATTTCTAGCGCTATGCGCATGACAGAGAACATAGTGTGTTGAAAATAGAGCGTTTATCGCTTCTATCTAAACTAATTTAATTTATAGTTTTATGTGTATACTTTGACTGCATTAGTTGTCAAGACACACCAACAGATTTACTATAATATATAAATTAGTTTATAAGTTTATAGATTTAATAAGGTTGTATCTGTTTTTAAGTTATTGTGTTTGAATCATTGCTCTTGATGCTTTTAAGCCATGATTATGGCTTTTGATTAAGTAAATAATAGTTAAATTGTTTTGGTTTTGGCACCAAAATTTGTATTTAAGAGTGGTGCTATTTACTGTGTTTTATGTCTGAAGAAGCGTAGTGTCTACTACGTGAAAGCGCTAACCTTTGAATAAAGAAGATTTTTGGAAAAGAAGACTTTTGGTTTTTACAACAGAGGTATAAGTTTCCTATGGTGTTACCTTCTGCATTTGTTTGCTATTGCCTCAAAAGACCCAAGTCAACAAGGTTGTGAGGAGAAACAAGGGACCTCCAACTGTCCATACTACTAGGTTGAAGACTGTTATCACTAAGAGGGGCTTTTACGGATCAGTCCAGGAGGAACTCAGTGGATGGATATTTCTGCCTGTTTTTTTTTTTTTTTTTTTTTGGTAGTTTAATAGGTGTCAGCTCACTATCAGTATTTCTTTGACTGGCAAAGTACTAAGGATGAATGCTACACTAAGGTACTTAAGCTGTATCTAAGGAACAATGTGTTGAATTAATCTGTCCAGCTATGGTGTACAATTGTGAGGCAGTGCGTTGGCCTGCACAGCTCATAAACAAGCATCAACCTGTTCAAATGCACGTAAATACCAGAAGTTAAAAACTTGAAAAAAAAACATTAAAAAAGTTCAAAAGAACCAATAAAGGCTACTTACTCCAAGCCCTAGACCAACCACCCTTCAGCAGACAGGTTCCAATCAGCACAATCCTCTCACTAGAGTGTAGAAAGGCTCCTTCCAATCCAAGAAGGCCTGGAAAATGTGCTCATTATAAACAACCACTACAAACTGACCCAGATGTAGGAAACCTGTGTCTGAATTATGCTACAGCTACTAGCTTCCCTAGTATCATCGGGGACCACTAGAGAATGTTTAACACATCAGAAAAAACAGTGGGGCACTAAAAATGTTTAAAACATCAGAACATCAGCAAGAGGACTCTAGAAATGTTTTAAACAGCTAACAAATCAGTTATTTTAACACTGCTTGGCAAGAAAACCAGAAGAAGTAGAACAGGTTGCTTTGCAACAGTGAAAAGTACCAGCACATACTTAACAAACAGTGAAATAGCAAAAATAACTTTGTAAACTGTGACAACAGCAATAAAATATGTTTTAACAGGCACAGTAAAACAGACAATTGCAGAACAACAATGCAGTTTAATACACTGTATATAAATACAGTATTAAAGTAGGTTGCAGGCAATAAAAAAGTGCAGTAAATAGTATAAATTAGCAAAAAACAGGCATACCTTAGTGATGTCCTGGACTTTATGCTTAATAACTCGCTATGAACTTGCGATTGTTGTTTGCTGTTTCTTATTGCATCCTTCAATCTATTTCAGGAAATGTCATGGCAATATCATCAGCTCAGAATTTATTTTAATGAAATTTGTTTTTCAAGGGCAGCAGACACTGCATTAGTAATAGTTCTCTTATTGTGGAATTACTCAAATGTTTTCTTTGCTTCTGCAGAGATTGTGCATATTGACTTAGCATATGTTATTAGGTGGTTAATATTTCTTATGCTGTCATAATAAATGCTCTTTGGTTTTAATTTGCACTAAGCATGGCTGGGTCTAATGGTGTGATGCTAGTGATCTTTATAAAGTTTCATGTAGTTCATTCAAAGCTTCAATAGAGTACTTGTAATTTATATAACAATAAGGGGTGTGCACTGTCAACACAGTAGCTATAACTGCTGATGGAGGTGGCGGGGGGCTATATATGATTGAAAGGACCTAACCCTCTTATTAATCGGTCATTTTAAATGGTTTTTAATCTGACTTTGAAGAACTACTGTGTATGTACACGTGTGTGTGTGTGTGTGTGTGTGTGTGTGTGTGTGTGTGTGTGTGTGTGTGTGTGTGTGCGTGTGTGCATGTGCACATGTGTGTGTGTGTGTGTGTGTGTGTGTGTGTGTGTGTGTGTGTGTGTGTGTGTGTGTGTATGTGGGTGAAACAGATTTAAAATGTGACTTTTGTTATTATTATTATTATTATTACTTTTTGACACACACATTTGAGATGGATACACTCATTAATGTAGCTATAATTGCTGGGTTTGGGGGGTACAGGAAGATGAAAATGAATGCCCCTGCTGAGATAATAAAGTTAAAACGTCATTTGTCTGTTTTTGCTGGACTAGTTTACATTTACGTAAAGCAAATTAGAGTAATTTACTGTTATCATTTTTATCAAATCAGATATGTGATGTGTACATAGTTAATAAAGTGGCCATAATTGATAAGTGTAGATGTTTGTGGATTATGATTTTGAGTGGATTTTTATGTTCAAAATATCCTGAAAATGGTACTTTGGTCATTGTCATTATTGATTCATACATTTTGTTTCACTGCCTACTGGAAAAAATGTTCAAGACTGCAAAACTAAAACCACTCTAACAAATGTTGCTCTGTCATGCAAGAAATATAATTAAAAACAATAAAGTGAATCCAAAAGTACACATGCATTTATGCATGGTCCTTGTAATTATTATGTGTGGGGCCCATAATTTGATAAGAGCCCATGGCCCAAGGTACACTTAATCTGCCACTGATGCCTGACACAGCCTTACCAGGGTACTGACATCCAGAACAGGAATCACCCATATGGATGAGCAATGCTAACTACACTACAGTGATCAGACAAATACAGAACATGTGATTTATATACATTGCCTTTTTCTTTTATATTTTTAGGCTGCTTGAGAAGTAAAGTAAAACAGTGTGACATTTTGTAGTCATTTCAAAAGTCTCTGTAGATGCAAGTGAAAGTGAATATACTGGTGATGTAACCTGCATATTGTTTTCATACCAGCAGAAATGTGTACTGGTACATTTCTGAAGTTCTGTTATGAAGGAATGCACACTTCCTGACACAGATGCACTGACATCCATCTGTGTGAGGTGCCTATGCTGTCAGACTCGGGATCATATTCTTGCCTCCTCTTTTCACTCCAGCATGCCATGTGCTATACTCCACCTTACGCTTGTGGCTTTGATGCTGTGTATTGATATGTGCATTACCATACCCCTGACATCTATACAGAGTGCACTAGTCTGATTGTCTGACATACTGCATTCATTGTCTCTTACAATTCTCTTGATACCTGGTGTACCTTGGGCATGCCTCATAGTAGCATATACTGTTGTATACTGCTAGCTGACATATGTAATACAATATATTGGAACTGCCAACCACTATGTAGTACCCATCCATGTGTATGTTGCTGTTTTCACAGCTGTGCCTGTGTCCTTCTGGCGTGATCCAAATGATGCCCTGCAGGAATCCATAGAGTGGACCACATCTGCTAAGTCCATTCTTGTCCCTTGGTGGTGTCAAAGTCCACTGTCAATGGCCACTGCAGTCACACATTGCAACATATGCACTGCTGTCCTTATATACACAATGTGATTGCCTAGGATCCATCTCCTCCTACTCTTTGTTACACACTGCCTGCAAGTCTAACTTTTTGTTTAGCAGGTCAGAGATACGCTTTACCTTATCATTGTGTATGTAACAACATTTCCCTTTTTCAAGTACTTTTTATGCTCAACAGTATTATTCAGTTTTGCTATTGTTTTTCATATGTTATGTCTGTCTCTGTCTTGTTTTCCTTCTTTTTATTTGATGTTTGCAGTTTGGTTTGTCACCACTTATGTTACAGTTTTATGCAATGTCATCCACAGATGTGACTGTGGTGTGAAAGCAGTTTGCTCAAAATCAATCTGCACTGCTATTCTCTGCTGAGTGTCCAGCCATCTCCAGGTCTGCCCTTCTACTGTGTGATGAATGTCACCCAGTGGGATGTGACATGGAGGATGTCATGACATCCTCCAGTGGTCCTTCAACCAGAGATATCATCACTCAATCTGGGAACAGCACTTGTAGGTCTTGATATGTTAATTATGAGGATATGGAGGATGTGGTGACACTGTTAAAGGATAAGCAGCTTTACATCTGCAATGGTTTCCTGGAAAATGCCCTAGCAGTGTCACAGTTGACCAGGCCCTTCAGGCCATCAGTCACTAGGCCTAATTGGCAGGGCAGTCGTGGAGGCTGGGTGCTACATGGCCAGCACAAAAGTCAGCTATCTCCCCCCCAGTTTCCCACCATTGTGTTCCCTGTTATTCGGTTTCCCATCCCTCCTCAGTCTGTATTTTGATGCTGCAAATGACCATTGTTCTCCCTTTTCTGTATGTGTCCCTGATTGTTTGCCTGCCTCCACTAGCATTCATATGCCATCTTTCCTGCTCACACCTTCCCTATACTTACTACCCCTTCTACCCTTCCTAAAAAAAGTGGGCACCTTTACCACAGAAAAATATATCTTTACTACCCTAGCTCATCCCAGTTTACCCTTTCCCTTGCCATTTATGTTTTACTGTGATTGCTTGTCCCCCTTTCTGACTTTCCGATTCACCCATTGTTTTTCCCATTTTAACAATAAATTGGTAGGGACTTTTGCTGAAAATCCATTATTATCGTTCTAGCAGCAGCATGACATTGCATGTGTGAATATGCATTGTCATGGGCACATGACATGCAGACTACTGGGTTCCTCAGATCGAATGACATCCACTGCACAATGCACCTCCATACATGGTATGTGTGACTGTTGCCAACACATTTCTTAATTAGTTAATATCCATCACACTAAATGTTTCCCTTTACATTAGTAATCAGCTTTGGGCTGCATTGCACTTTTTTAGTTATCTTAATTAGCCAGAATGTGACAATGTAACCAATATTTCAGAATCACAGGGATTATTTTGTAGCATATATAGGAATACCAATAAATGGTTGGTAGGGCTAAAAGCAGTTGCAAATTACTTGGGGTTAGGCAAGATTTCCAAGTTTGGTTGTGCCAGTGAACAATCCAGCAGCTTCTGTTAGTTATGATTCTGATACATGCTTAGAAGAATTAAATAGCAGGTGATGAAGAGGGTAGAAATGCACTACTATACTGCAACATCAGCGCATGGAGAGGATGCCTTACCTATGATGCACTGGATAAAAATAAGATGTTGAGGTATGGTGCTACTTCATTGAGGAGGAAAGCAGTACCATGTTTAGTACAATTTACTTGCTTGCTGTGATCATCAAGGGGGATGGTCAGATGTGAAAAAAGGAAAAAAAAAACAAGAACTATGTGATGATACTCATGCTAATGTGAAAAAGCTTGGGAGTATATTGAAAAGCATGTAGACTTCCTATGGTTTCTGCAGTGTTAAGCAAAGATGTCCTGCTTACAAGACTTAAATAAGGCTCACTTCATCGCCACCACTGCCTTACAAAAACACTACCACTTTACAATCTCTTATTAACAAAATATGGCATTTCATCACCGTTTCCCATTAGTTTGGACATCACTGCAGCATCCTGGAAAAGGTAAACTAGCAACCCATTTAAGGCAGAGCCAACCACCTTTTTTGCTCCCTTCTCTTCTAACTCCTATCCAACCACCTTCTTAGCTCCCTTTTCTTGTAACTGTTATGAATATGGCTTTAACTATGAGACTATGTATATCTAACTCACTCTACATCCTAAGATGCAAATCCACTAAAATATGAACTCTTATATCTCCCTCAACTAAACTTCATTCCCTAGGCTATAGCCTCTTTGTTTTTGCCATTAAACGATGTCAGTTATCACCACCTTATCTAATTGATATCAGAGACTACATATAGATCAGACATCAGTATAATCAATGCCTAACCGGACAATATAATTGCATGTGTCAGAACAGAGCAAAGGCCACCTAACTCCATTGTTGCACTATTACACAGAGGTGACGCCTCGTATTAGACTGCTGGGCTATAGCCCTCTCAGCTAAAAAGAGAAAAAAGAAGAAATGCACTAACTCATAAGGTCAACTACTATTTTTAAATTAAAGATAACAGTTGACTTTCTGTTGTGTTTCACATCCTCAGACCGCCGCATGATCTGAAAAAAAAATCAGCTTCGCAAAATTAACAGGCTGTTTTGAAAACAGTCCAGCATTACACTTCTCAGTTATCAATCAGGTTTGATCAACAGCATTTGGCAAGTCACTCATCAAGAGGGTGGTTGTGATGGTGCAGTGGTTGCCACCTCACAGCAAGAGGTTTTCCAGTTCGATTCTTGGCTGAGGTGTCTTCTGTGCAGATTCACTGCACTGCTGCAAGATGTAGAGAGGATTCCTTCCTACTGGCTCAGCCAAGAAGAAGAAAGTATTTAATGTAGAAGAGGAAGCATGAGCTTGAGAAAGCTTGTTTTATTTATTTTAAAGCACTTTTCTTTTAAAGTGTGCGTGTGTGTGTGTGTGTGTGTGGCAGAGAATGTTTGCAAGAGAAAGAGAAAGTATGTATATATGGACAGACTAATAAAGGGTTGCCGATGGAAATATTTTATTTTGGTGCTTGTGCATATATGGACAAACTACTCAAGGGGGTTGCTTTGGGAAATGATTAATTTTGCTGCTTTTGCATAAATGGACAAACTGCTGAATGCATCCTCAGGAGAAATGTTCTGTTTTGGTGGTTGTGCATGTGTTGTGAAACTACTGAAGTAATCAGTGGGATAAATGTTTCATTTGGTGCTTGCACATACTTGTACAAACTACTGAAGTGATTGCTGGGGGAAATGTTTCATTTGGTACTTGTGCATATATAGAACAACTACTGCTGGGACCGCTGTGGGAAATGTTTTATTTTGGTGCTTTAGCAGATGTGGACAAACTACAGAAGGGTCAATGGGAGAAATGTTAAATTTTAGTGCTTGTGCATACATGGACAGACTACTGAAGGGGTCATTGGGGAAAATGCTTCCCTTTGGTGTCAGTGAAGTATTTGTACATACATGGATATAGTACTGAAGGGGTCACTGGGAAAATATTTTATTTTACTACATGTGTATCCATGGATATACTACTGAAGGGGTCACTGGAAGAAATGTTTCGTTTTGGTATCAGTGAACTGCTTCTGCATAGGTGGACAAACTATTGAAGGGATCGCTGGGGAGATGTTAAATTTGGTGTTTGTGCAGACATGGTTAAATTGCAGAAGGGGTTGCTGAGGGAATTATTTTATTTTGGTGTTTGTGCATACATGGACAAACTACTGAAGAGATTCATGTAGAAATAAATGATAGTCATATCTGTGTATGGAGGGTGGGTTTAAAATATATCACTGATATCTGAGGTATATTCAGGAAATAAATTTGGCTTTTGGTTATTGGATGCAAGGATTGTCTGTGGATAAAAGTCACTGTCACTGTTGTTTGTTTAAAATAAACATTTATTATTCTGGCTTTTAAGAATTAGTGTTCATGTTTTTTTTTTTTTCATTTTCTGTAACAGTCAGGCATCAACATTGTACTTAATAAATAGTTTACTGTGGTGGTCTGAGCAGGATGTGTGTGATACCAACTGATCACTGGCAGAACATTGTACTGAGTAATGTTACCATATAACATCACTTGGTTCCCATTGAGATTTTGGCTGTTCATTATTTCTATAGGAAGTCTTTTTCTCTTTGTAGATTTTATCTAAGTGCTTTTGTTTCTTCTCCAAGACCCTCACCAGTATAATATACGCCTCTGGTCATTTGTTATTTTACTTTTTATTGCAATCTAACACCAGAGTGGTACACAGAAGATAACTGTCTTTTCAGAGGATTTGGAAGGAAGGCACTATTCATAGAAAGACTGAATATATTTTTTCACTTGTGATTTTATTTTCTGTTCAGGCAATCATCAGAATAAGAGTTAGTTAAAAAATATATAAGATGCACATCAGTGCACCTACAACTCTGTGACTTCTGGGGTTCAAGCAGACCCCATCTTAATTCATTTACTTCCTCCAGACTTGAAGTGCATGGGCTTAAAAGTAAGACAAGGTATGAAAAAGCAAGAAAGAAGTAATCTGTCTATGGTGTGGCTTTAGGATGAAGGGAAAACAGAGGAAGGCACTGGGGGAGTGTGATGGAGACTAGTGGAAAATGGGGGACCCATAAATTGTTGACTGTGGTTAGACATCTAAGGCATATATAGTCATTAACATGGCTATAATGAGTGGGTTTGAAGCAGTCAGTGGATGAAAGGGATTGGCCACATCTGTTTGATCATAGGTAACAGTTTTTGACCTGTTGTAATACAAATCCACCCTACTGTATTTGGGTTCATCCATTCAGTTACTTCTTGCAGTCCTCCCCTTGCTTTGAAGTCACCAGGTGCCACTGCCATTACATTCATACCAGAAAACCTTAGATTCTCAATTTCCTAATGTCTACAGTACATAACTTCAAACCCACTGCTTCTATCTCTGTCCTGTCTATTGCCTACTATACATCTACTATTCACTTCTATTAGTTCTGCTATTGCACCTCTTAGTGTGCTACAGTTCCTATTCTCTTTGCTGTTAAAATGTCCCTGTACAGTTGTATATACTATGCATGTTCTGTTGGCCGGACCACCTTTCCTCACCTACAACACCTCTATCATGCATTGTATACTTCTGATAATACTTCTTTTTAAGCCATCTTGTAAATATGTGCATATATTCTACATATGCACAATATACTCACTAAGGTGTATAATTTAGTTATTACTTTAATCTTACTTTATTGTTGTTTCTGTTTATACAACCTGAGTAGAGCTTGCAAATGGTTAGGCTTAATCAGTGATCTACCCCAGTAAACAAAGTTAAATAAATTATTTACTCTTTTACATGGTTTCTTATTGCTGATTATTGTTCCATCATCTGTCTGCAAATACGTGTTTGAAAGCAGTCACTGATTTTTGGCTGTATACTCTTGGAGCACCCCAGTATGCCTTTGTAATAGAAAGAGAGATGATACTGTTATAGACAGCACTCTGCACACATGGAATCAGAGACCCTGAAAAGTAGGCAGTATCCATGTAACCACATAAAATTCCAGAATAGCAAGTTATATATGCGAATAGAGTAGTTTCTTGAGGGCAAGTGTTATACCTGTAAGATGAGATGAAATCTTCAGAAGCTAGGCTATTTTCAATGGAATAAGAGAAATCCCAGGACAACTGGTTATAGATTTGGGAGTAGAGGAAATTCCCATGTGGCAGGATGCTTTAATAAAAGCAGAGGGGATTCAATGAATGCAGATTGTATTCACTCGAACAGAGGAATAACAGGATCATGGATTCCATTCTAGTGAATGTTAGAAATCCTTGGGACACAGGCTAAATCCATGGGAGTATGAAGGAACTCTGTACTTCAGTCTGTATTAAAGGAAATAGAAAATTTAGCTTTCATACATCCATCATCCTTCTTAACAATGACAAATATAAGTTATGGATTACAAACACGAGAAACAGAACATTTTGGTTACAAGTTTTATTGGGCAACACAAATTTCCAAAGAGCAGGGATTACATTTTAAATAGAGGCATGTTCTGTACCATAGAGTAAATTCCTAGGAAAAAAGAAAGCTCCAGGAGAAAAATTGATCCACAAATATGAGGTCAGAGCACCAGGAGCATATAGATACATAACCAGTGAAATATTTTTGTTGGGCATGGCTATTCCCATAAAGGTATTATGTATGCATGCTCTGGCTGGCCAGAGGATGAAAGGTGATTATGTAGCACCGTAGGTAATGTACCATGTTCCTGGGGTGAAGTTCCAGTCATGAATGATGAAGTGTGTTTCATGAATCTGGATATATTCCAGGAAGACGGCATTGCTTAGAATTATTTGACACAGAGATGAAACTGCATCATTATGTGACAACAAGAAAACATTGCGTGCATGTGTGCATGGGTTGGGAGGGTGGCCTAATGGTTAAGGTGTTTACCTTACAAACACAAGGTACAGGGTTTGAGTCTCACAAGGAGTAATTGGCTAGGCTTAAAATGGCTTGCAAGGGCAGTTAGCTTAGTACTAATTTATGAATGTTATGAACTGTGTGTGTATATTTGTGTGAGTATGTGTGTGGGGGACTGTGTATGAGTATGTATGCATGAGTGTATGTGCAAAAAAAAAAAATATATATATATATATACATATATATATATATATATATGTCTACTGCTTTTCATCGAATACCACGTATTCGAAAAAGAACAGTAGACCACTCAGTTACAAGAAAGTGCACTTTTGCGAACTCAGATTCTACGAACGGATCGCACCACAGTGGAGAACAGCAGAAAAACATGCTATGTCCTCCACTGTGGTGCGGTAGTCACAGACCTTAGGGTTAGGGCACAGGTCATGGTAAGGGGATAGCCCTACTAGCTATCCCCTTACCATGACCCGTGCCCTAACCCTAAGGTCTGTAACTACTGCACTAAAGTCAGTAGTAGCCTGTTCGCTGAAGCGGGTTTCGCGAAAGTGCACTTGCAATTAAGTGCACTTTCGCGTAACTCAGGGTCTACTGTGTCAGTTCGAATTAGTGTATTTTCGAACATATACAGTAGACCCATATATATATATATATATATATATATATATATATATATATATATAGAGAGAGAGAGAGAGAGAGATAGAGAGAGATTAGCTATAGATATAGATATAGATATAGATAAAGATATGGATATAGATCTGTGAGCACTTGAGTGCTTTATATAATCAAAACTCCCAAATGTTGACTTCCACTGCACTATTTAAGACCAAACTGAAACTCTTCCTTTCTAACCACTGGCTTTGCTCTTGCATAACTCCCAGTTAAACTACCTCCTATTTGACTTCCTATCCTTCTCCCATATCCCTCATACTTACTCCCTTATCTAATTCGTCACTTATTTATTATGTCCCTTTTTAACCCATTATAGGACTACCTTATATAGTAACTCTACTTCTCTCACTAAACTCCTAACAACTGTTACTGTATTTTAATTTTTCTCTCCCTTTTTCTCATATACCTGTACTTTCACTACTTCCTTGTCTCTGTATCCACCTTCTTTATAAGTTCTTTCAAGTATTATTACTGTCTTCTACTTTGTTAGTTATATCGACTTTTTATTACTTAAATCAAACATATACTTTGTATTTAATGTTTTGTTATCATGTTATGTAGATAGTGGAGCTTTTCTCCTCGGGCCTCCACTGAAAATGGACTTGTATCCAGTTGGACCAGCCCGGTTAACAAATGTAAAATAAAAATAAAAATAAAAAAATAAATATCTGTTTTATTCACACACTTTGGTCAACGAATCACATGAGTAACAGGTGTGCAAGATCAACAATTCCTTGGGTTCGGGAATATGTCTGTACCCTGGGGATTGTATGTTTAGAGTTAGCACATATATATATATATATATATATATATATATATATATATATATATATATATATATATATATACATATATATATATATATGCATATATAGATCTGTGTGTGTGTGTGTGTGTGTGTGTGTGTGTGTGTGTGTGTGTGTGTGTGTGTGTGTATGTAATCAGCAGCGTGTGCAGAGATGCAATGCACCCCCGTAAAAACTGTTTTTCTTTGATGATCTAAGGTTTTGTCTCTGAGCATGTCTGGTGCAGTCATTTTTTTACCTTTTATGGATGTATATGTATAACTAAAGGTGTTTTATTAAGCTAGCAAAACATAGTCTATTCTGCTTCTTGGCAGGAGTTTGCAGTTATGACACCCAACTAAAGTACATCATATCATGTGCTCTGTTGAAAAATAACCATCTCTACAAGCTATTTATCATTATTGAGGCTGTTGAATTTTATGTTTGTACTCTTTGCCCTATTGTGTGCATATATAGTGAGAGAATTTATGATGCTAAATCCAAAAAACATACACAAGATACAGGCAAAGGAAGAGAGAAGGATATCAAATAACTGCTAGTGTGCAACATTCAAGAAAGAAAATCTTACAACCACTTTATTAGGTTAGTCCAGAAGAGCAGAGCAAATTTGTTGCTGTCGTGAGGCAGATACTAAACGGTAAGGAAAATACAGCTGACAAAAGTGTGCATTTTCTAAACTTTTTAGATTTCATTAGCATGACCACTGCTTAGGTGTGTAGATTGTAAGTTCTTGTTTTATATGTATGCTGGCTCACTTTTTTTTTACCCAATTCATTAATTTACTGCATTTGTCCAATGACCCCTACTTTGTAAACATTGTTTCGTTTCTAACACAAAAGTGTTGTGATTGCTGAAGTGGAATTAGACTTTGAAAATGATAGGTTAGTAGTTGTATTGAAAGGTATTGGATACTGTAAGAGTTCCTAAATGAACACATGTAACGTTTAACAGTGGAGAAAAAATGTCCAAACATCTAGCTTCTATAACTTCTGTATTAACTTATTAACTGTGCGAACCCACTAGAAAAATTAAACTGTCATGTTGGTCTGAATTACACACTGGAAAAGAGAAGCAAATGTTAATACAGTTGTATAACACATATTAACAACTAACAGTTGTGTATACTGTTTGAATATGTCTCATTTTTTCTGTTTCTTATGGAGGTGATAGATTTTACAGTTGTGTTCTGAAATCAGGATGAGAAATCTGTTAATGCTGTGGGATGGGAGGAAATGTAACTGTCTGATGTTATACTGTGAAAACATTGCAGGCACTTCCTGGAGCTCAACTGAGCACTGGGAAGGAAGGGGTATGAATGGTGGAAAACCGTCAGCACATGCTGGTCGTGGATGGGGAAATACTTAGTATACTAGAGACTAGTGAACTCACAAGAGTTTTGAAAGAGATAACTGATTCATTGACTTCTGCATGAACTTTTTCCAGTCACAATACGGGAAATACAAGAGGGTGCTAAGTATTGCACTGCTGACCATCAATGTTTAGCATGGAATATGAAGCACTGCTTATATTGAAAATCAAGGGGCAGGGTAAGTAATTTGGTAGTGATAAATGGTGCACTAAAGAATGTGCTTATCTTGTGAGGACAGGTATCAGTATTTCTCACACTAGTCAGGTCAAATATTATAGGCAGAGAAGGCCAGTGCTGAAAAAATATGAGATGGCAAAATGGATTGTAACACTCCACTCATAAGCATAGGCTAAGATTATATTTTTCTGCCATATGGTTAAATGAAAATGTAAGATGGAAACAAAACAGAAAGAGGATAAGGTGACCAACAGAATCAGTGGTATGCAGAATATTAAACTGATGTTAACTTCCAATAATCTACCAATGTATCATTGCAATTAATATAAGATTATGCATATGCTATTTATTATGATAAAAACAAAGCTGGATAGATTCTGCCGACTGCAAACTGTTACTGGTTGGCAAATACATACTGTTCTAAACATTGACAGGACCTATAAGTAAGTCTACCAAACACTTTGGCACACTGAAACCCAAATTGACCCTCACTCACATTAGTCTTCCAGTAGCTGCCAGTGAGTTTGTAAGCCTACCTCCCATCCCCACCACCATAATCATAGCCTCAAGTCTTCTCACCTTGCAGTATACCAAACATAAAGTTCTGTTTATAAGGGCATTTTATTGAAATGTCAGCACTCGAAATGCTGTATTCCAAAAGCCAAAAAAAAATAAAATAAAACCCCCTGAAAACACAGGGGAAGAGCAAATCTCAAAAATCACTCCTCTCCTTAAAGTTTCTTTTTTCAGGGGTGAAAAGCCCCCCCCCCCCCCCCCCGCACGTCAACCATGTGGACTGCAAGCCCTCTATACATCTAAATTTATGTATACCAGCTCCGAGATCACCATACCTCGGAGGACAGGGAATATTCCGACAAATGGCATCTTGGACTTAATATATGCAAGTCTGTTCTTTTGGCCATTCAGTCTCCATATTTCATGACTTGTTCTAGCAGGTCTCAACATTTCAAATGGTCACCATTTATAAGGGATTATTGTACCACAAACATGATGACGTATATCACCTAAATGCCTCCAAACCTCTTGGGCTGTACAACAAAACTGACCTGTTGACTTCTTGCTGTAATTCACTATTTATCTTCTGTTTTCCATCTTCTTTTATTCAAGTTCAGAAGTGTAAGGTACTGCCAGGGCCTGATCCATTAGTAAAGATCCAGTACTTGCAAAAATGTTTCATGAATTGTGCCATTTTCTGTGTCTTATTACACAAAATAGCTTGTTCCCAACCATTCCATCCCTCGGACCATGATTTCACAATGTTTAAGAAAAGACTCTAAGATTCTAATTGTACATAACTTAAGGTACAGTTTTCTAATCTGTCCATAGTTTATAGTATTTTAAAATAACTGTAGTGATGAGGTTTTAATACATTTGAAAATCAAATGATATACTCTAGTATAATATGTCTGAAACCCAATCAATAAAGTAAATAAATAAACAATTATAAGGTGGATTAGAATGCACAAAATGTTCTGCACTTGTCTTTGTTGTTATTGTTACCTTTCCACTGCAACTTCTTTAGTAAACCAGACATGTTGTACAGGATGTTTTGACAGTTGCTGGAATGACTGTAATATATTTAAGACAATTTTGTACTTTCAGCTTTATTACAATTTTAATATACTAGTGATTGCTATATATTCTATTTATTGTTATCTGTAGTCCTTCCTCCAGAGTGCACATCAGGCTTATGCAAATTTGGTATTCCTGCTAAGGTGAAGTGTTTTAGCATTTAATAATAAGTTACTCAGATGTTCAGGTATCTTTCAAATACTGTACATTTAAAAGTACTCAGATACAAAGCTGAAAAATAAGTATAGCTTTTTCAGGGAGCACAGAAAGTAGGTGCAGCTTTCTTTCAGAATGAATGAGAAAGACTTTCAATATTACATTTCAGTTAATTAAGCTGCCATTTGTATCTTGACTTTCTTAATGGTATTTTCTATTAAAGTATAATAAATGACTCGTGAGTTTTACAAAGGTCTGCACATTTTTAAAGTGTGTCTATTTTTATATTTTTAAATATTTGATGATAAATTAATGCATGATGCTAATGTCAAAAAATAAATCTGAAAATGAAAGCCATGATTGTGTAAAATATATATCATGATTTGTGTTTTTTAGTACTATTCAGTTCAGGATGTTTGTATTTGTGCATATCAAAGTGTATATGTCGGTATTGAAGGTATTGCCTGCTGCAAAGTATGAATGTAATGTTCTAAGCATATTATTAAAAGATTTAAGGTGGTTATCATATTAAGACTTAATACTTATACTAGAACTTTGTCCTACTAAGGAGTTACTCTAATTGTTTTTTTGCCCACAAGGATATAGCAGTGTTTTACATGATACACACAGAGCTGCACAGTAGAGATGAAAGCAGAACACTGGAGAAATGTGGGATTCAAGAAACAAAACAGTGTGCTGGAATGGATCAAATAGGAACCAAAGCAACTTGGCTTTATGCCACTATTAAAATTAATTAAATCTAATTAATTAACTGTATATTTATTTGTGATTGTTAATTACATTTAATTAATTAGGGATGTTATATAACCGTTAACTCTGTTTGATGAATCATTATTCTGATGAAGTCTTGCTAAGGAGATAAAAACGCTGAGCTTTATGTGAGGCTTTCAATTCATTTTTTAAGTTGTCATGACTTATTAAAAGTTTTAATAGTGAAGTGATGCCAAGTTGTTTTGGTTCCTATTTGATCCATTCCAGCAGTCTGTATTGTATCTTAGTCTTTATTCCCACAGGACCTGCCCTTTCTTCTAATTTTTCATCCTTTTGTCCCTTTCCCATTGATGGACACCTGACAGCCCCCCCCCCCAACACACACACACATTTATATTAACCTGCCTTTCCCCTGGGACTCACTAGACTTAGACAGGGAGGCACAGGACAGTATAAACTGTTTCTAAGCAAACTCCCTTTGCCTGCAATTGAATTTCCTGCTTCTTGATATGTCCATTATAAGTGAAGCACACATCTTTATCCCTATTTCTGCTGTGAAATTGTTAATTAGTTCACATAAAAATATTTTCTGATTTGCCTTTAAATACTCACGGAAAAATGATCCCTGCATATCAATGATTACAGCTATATTCAGAAAAAAAAAAAGAAAACAAATATGCTGGTTTATTTTTTAGTCTTTATCCAATACTGTCTCCTTTGTCATGATATACATCTGGAGTATGTCAGGTGTGTTATACTCTATGATGTATTAATTGATTTAGTTTTGGAAATGAACTTTATTTATTTAGAAAAAGAAACTGAAAGAGTAAGACAAAAGGGCCTCAAAGAAACAGACAACTGGTGCCAGAGCCATGGCCTCAAGCTAGACGCCAAAAAGTGTATAGTCATCCCCTTTGGCAAAAACAAAGTGCCCACAAATTACCACATATGTGGTAATCCATTAAGTACAGAAGAAGTAATTAGGGACCTGGGGACCCAAGTTGATAGCAATCTCTCATTTGACAACCACGTGGCCAAAGTGGTTAGAAAAACATTTTATATAGCCCACCTAACCATGAAGGGATTCACATCTAGATCAGGGCAGGTCATCGTGCCCCTTTACTCATCCCTCATCAGGCCCATAATTGAGTACAATACCCCTTTTGGGATGTACCTTACCAGACACCTGCAGCTACTGGAAAGACCCCAAAAGTACCTCACCAAGAGGATCAAAGGGCTCAAACAGATGCCATATGCTGCCCGGTTAAAGAAACTCCAGCTCTACTCAGTGGCATACCGCCTGCTCAGAGACGATCTGTGCCTGACGTATAAAGCCATGTCCAGCCCGGAATTAATAGACATGCTGCACCTCAGAAAATCCAAATCCCATCGAGCTACACGCTCGAGAGACTTGAACCTCAGCACTGAAATAAATAGGAGATGCTGGAGGGACAGATTCATAACCCAGAGGCTCCCTTCACTCTGGAATAAAATCCCAGTCCAGGTTAGGCAGAGTCCCTCATTGACTCTCTTCAAGAGGAATCTTTATGAGTGGATGGGAGTTCGTAGGTTTACTCCAGGTATCACTTCTGTGTCACTGTTAGACAGAGGCACAGTATACTAACCTCGAAAAAGGGCATAGCAAAATGAATTTAAAATGGGTGGTGAAAGCCAAACACAGTCTGGCTAGGCTTATAAATGCCCTAGGGCAGATAGCCTAGTATGAACCTATGAACCTATGAACCTATAAGTTCAGTGAAGGCAGGCAGAGGATCTGTGCACCTTATATCTGTGACATGCAGAATACATCTCTTATGACATGCAGGATTCATCTTGTCTACCCACGTGACATGGAGGATACATTTTGCATGTCTCATGATACACAGGATGTATGTTGCATAGTTTGTGAGATGCAGGATGGAGGTTGAATGTCTTGCAAGATGCAGGATACAGGCCTTGGGATTTGAGGGTAGTAGTGGAAACATGCCCTGCAATCAGTCACTATTAATGGAGAAAGAAAATTAAATAATTGCAAATAACTGCTCTTACTGAATATTGATTTTTTTTCATTCAATATGGGTCATATTATTGTTTACTTATTTGCATTTTGTTGTCAACTGATTGAAATACGTTGATATATGCTTGCTTTTTGTCAGTCTAGACAAGAATTTACAAATCAGTGTAGCAAGTGAAAAATAGCCCATGCATCCATCCATCCAGAACCCCTTTTCCTGCTTTTTGCACATGGAGTCAGGGTAAATAGTTATTAAATTTGATAAAAGGGAAGGGGCAATATAAATTAACCTGATACTTGAATAGACACTGATTGCTCAGTTGAGCCATTTACTTATGACAAACGACTGAAAAAAGTTAGTTATCTTGTATACTGCACTAGTTCTATAAAAAATGTCAAAACTTCGACTATGATAACATGGAGCCTAAAACTTCAAAAACGGAATACTCCGAAGACTGAGAACAGCTGTTCCAGTACAAAACGCGAAACACACAAACACTACAAACTGTTTCTAATGTGGAGGGCTTCACCCTCCACACCCCCCAATGTGGGGGGCTGTGCCCCACACAACTCCTCTAATTAAATATACCAACTCCCAGATCACACCACAGTGGAGGAAATAACGAAGCCGTAGAAATGTCCTGCGGCTTCGTTATTTTCATTTTTTGGACTTCCAAGTTTGTGGTTTTGGCATTTAAACTTATCAGCATTCGAACTTCTGATATACACCCATTGCTAGTAATCCTAACTAAATGATCCTCTTTATTCCTTCCATCTGACCTAACATATGGGTCCTTGTGCTACTGCTCAGATCTGATCTGGGAGAGAGCGTGCTCCAACCTTGAACCCCTTTGAAGAAATATTTCTGTACATAATCCCTCTGTCCCCTTAGCTACCTCAGATCTTGTGTGCCATCTTTGTGAAAACATTACACTCTGGGCAGCAGATAACTGCTCTACCCCTAATTTTTACAAAGGCTGTTTTTTAGATTTATGAACTATTTTCAAATTAATTGTTAGCTAGTACTAGTGTTTATTGTTAATAAGATACTCAGGTTTTTTTTAATGCCCCTTAAACGTTTTCTCTCAAATTTTGCCCTCTTTGGTCACTGACACTTGTCATTATCTTCCTATTTGTCATTTGTGTGTTCTTCCTAAAATATTACACCCCTTACATGTATTTTTATATTTGTTTTAACAATATTTATTTATTTTATTTATTTTACATTTGTTGACCGGGCTAGTCTGGCTGGATACATGTCCATTTTCAGCAGAGGCCCGAGGAGAAAAGCTCCACTAAATACTAAGTACATTACAAAATATTACAAATGTTTATAAGTAACAAATTAGAAAATCATAACATCACACAGAATGCAAGATAGATTCAGGAGAAGCACATTTCGATGAGCAGTTAATACCATATTAGCAATTTTACATAGAATGTACCTAGGTCGATTAGTACTGTAAAAGGAGAAGAAATAAGACAGATACTAATAGGAAGAGTGAAGGAGAGATGTATGAGAAAGAAAAAGGTTAGCCTGGTGTACTGCAGGAACAAAGCCAATGATTTAGGTAGTACAGTTTAATTTTCTGTTTGAATTGAGGCAGGGATGTAGTCAAAGTTATGTCACAAGGTAAGAGATTCCAGCATTTACCTATAGTGTTAGTGAAAAGAGAACAACCTGCTGGGTTGTTTGCCTTTATTGATTTAGTCATAAGTTTACTAGAGGAGCGAAGCGAGTTCAGATTATTATACGGGATTAGGAGTTGAGAGAGTATAGGGGTGTTGTCAGGTAGGTGTAATATGTTGTGAGCTATAGTGAGTTGAGGAATTTTAGGTAGTTTTGAAATTGAGCCAGCCAAGTTGCTTTAGATTTATACAGTGGTGAGTCCTAAAGGGGTTATTAGTGGCTAAACGTGCTATGTTATTATAGCAAGTTTCAAGTTTGTTAAGATTGTTTTTCTTGAGGTTGGTATAAATGGGAGAAGCATATAGGAGAGTAGATAGGAGATGGGTTTGAGCACATTTGGTTCTTGTTGCTGGGGTTAGAAAAGGTTTAATACGATATAGGGATCCAATTTTTTCGTTAACAACCTTGATGGTGTTGTTTATGTGCTGATCGAAGGAAAGATGATTGTCAATGGTTATTCCAAGAAGTTTAGTAGTTGGATCAGGCGAGATGATAGTGCCATTATTAGAAGAAATGGTAAAGTTTAAAGGGGGACCGAGAGGTGGGGAGAAGAGGAGGAGTTTAGTTTTTTGCATTTAGTAGGAGAAACCGTTTAGAAAACCAAGTTTCTACTTTGTTAAAGGTATTTTGTGTTAAGGAGGTCAGTTCAGTAGAAGAAGGTGCGGAGCAGATAAGGGTAGAATCATCTGCATATTGTATGCAGGTAGCTTGTGGTATAGCAGTCTGAAGATCGTTTATAAAGAGGGTGAACAGAAGTGGACCTAGAATGGAGCCCTGGGGAACTCCGATGGAAATGGGCAAGAGAGAAGAGATGTGATTTTCCCAAATTACTGCTTGTTGTCTGTTGTTAAGGTAAGATTTAAACCAATTTGTGGCTAGTTTATCACAAGGAAGAGATTCGAGAATATTGATTAAGAGAGAGTGGTTAACCATGTCGAAAGCTTTTGAGAGATCAATGAAAAGAGCGGAGGAGAGAGAATGGTTGTTTCGATTTTTGTTGATAGTATCTATAAAGGAGAGAAGGGCAGTGGTGGTACTATGATGGGGTCTAAAACCATGCTGGCAGTTTGCTATTATGTTGTGGAGGGAGAGGTGGTGTACCAGTTGCTGGTGAATACATTTTTCCATTATTTTTGCAAGGGGTGAAAGAAGGGCAATTGGTCTAAAGTTGGAAAGGTCAAGGAGTTTCCACCTTTATGAAGTGGTATAATATAGGAGACTTTCCATATATCAGGGATGGTTCCTTCTTGGATAGTTCTGTTGATGAGTAAGGAAATAGGATAAGCAATTTCTTTAGCAGCTTTCTGAAGGAAAAGAGAAGGAGCTTGTCAGCAGAAGGGGTGCAGGGTTTAAGTTTGTGAATGAGTTTGAAGATGAAAGAGGTAGATATAGGTTTTAGAGCGAAATTGAGGGAAGAGGTAGTTCTGTTAGGTGGTATATGAGAGTTGTTAGTGTTCATTTGTTTGGCTAGGGTTTGAATAGTTTCAGAGAAAAAGAGTTGAAAGCATTGGCAGTCTGGAGAGGGGTTTCTGGGTCAGCATTTAGAGGGAAGGAGTTTTCGCAGTTCCTGGGGAAAGAAGTCTATTTACTGATGACCAGAACTGTTTAGGGTTGTTAATATGTGTTTCCTGGAGGTTACAGTAGAAGTTTTTCTTGTCAGAGATTATTGATTTTTGCTAAATTACGAAGCTGGCGGAATTTAACTAAGTCAGGGTTTAGTTTATTACATCTCCAAGATTTCCATGCTTTGTTTCTAGCAAGCATGAGTTTTTTTGTGTTGGTGGTCAGCCATGGGGCCGATTTGGTCTTTACTCTAATAGAGCGTTCTGGTGCATGAGAATCAAGTATAGATAGGAATGTGGAATTAAAGAATAATACTGCTTCTTCTAGGGGGAGTGATTTTAAGCAATTCCAATTACATGCACTCAGTTCGGCTTTAAACAGGTCTATGTTAAAGTGTTTGACTGATCGAATTAGCCTTGTATTTGGGAGGTTAACAAATTCTGATTTTTGTCTAGAAATGTAGGTTAGGCAGTGGTCGCTGATGTCATCAGGCATAATACCTACCTTATAATGTGTCTTAACTTTATTAGTTAGTATCCAGTCTAATATACTCTCTTTCTTACTGGGTTTATTGACTCTTGTAGTTGAGGTAATACTTTGTGAAAACCCATGTAGGTTAATATGGGAGGTGGGATTGACTGTATTTATAGTGTTCCAGTCTATGTTAACGTCACCAAGAATTATGGTTTCTTGGGGTAGTTGGTAGAAACCCAGCTTAAAAAGTCTTCTAGTATTGGAATGTTATTACCTGGGGAAGATACAAACAAATAATGTAAATAGATTTTTGGGGTTAAGTTGGAGTTTAATAATGATGGTTTCTGTTTTGCTATTTAGGTTTGGGCATTCTGGTTGAATAGATATGTTAAGTTGATTTTTGAAGAGTATTGCTACTCCTCCACCCTTACGTTTTAAGCGGTCGTGTCTTATTATGTTATAACCCTGGGGTACAATCTCTGAGTCTTTTGTGCCTAGGGTAAGCCAGGTTTCAGAGAGGCAAAGGATGTCAAATGAGTGTATATCTAAGAGGGCATGGATGAAAGGTATTTTGTTATTTATGCTTTGGATGTTAAGGTGTCCTATAAGGAAGTTATTGTTGGGGTTAGGCAAGCAGTTTTGGGGAGGTGGTGAGGTAGGGCCAGGGTTGGGGTGGATGTCTCCATCTAGTAGAGTAGGATTAATAAGTTTTGTTAAGTAGTTCTTATTTAGAATTGTTAGAGATTTTGTTTTTGCAAGATAGTAGGGGTATGTAAGGTGATGTTGCCTATGGAATTTAGATAGGTGATAACTAGGGTGGAATTAACATTAGGGTAGGTTGTGAATGTGAGTCTAGTAGAGGTGTGTTTATGTGTGGAGATAAGAGAGTTATCTAGTGAAATTTCAAGAAAAGTGAGAAGGTATGTAGAAAGAAGGGTGGTTGTGATTGCGATAGAGAGTACAGGCATAGTTCGTATGTAGGGAGGCATCATTTAGTAATTAGAGAGGTGAGGAAGTAGAGGCGAAACTGTAAAGGGAGAAAATAGAATGTGGTAAGCAATATAGGGAAAGTCTGTAGTTTAAAGCAGTAGGTAGATAAGAAAGGATATTAATTGGAAAAGAGAAAGAAAGGCTGGAGTGGAAGGAAAGTGTAAGGAGAGAAGTCTAGGTAATAGTGAAAGGTAATAGAAGATGTATGGTCTTGGGGCAGAGATAGAGTAGGAAGGGATGTACTAAGGCTGGGGAACAATTTGGCGGGAAGGAGAGTAATAGGATAGGAGGGCTAGGGGTGTGGCTATAGAGCTATAAATGTAGGACCCCGGGGGTGGGTGGGAATTGGGGGTAGGGAGGGGAGCGGAGTGAGCCCGCAGGGCGAACGGAGCGGGTAGAAACAACTGAGGTATAGCCAGGAGACAATCAGAAAAGCAGGTGAGACTATAGGAGCAGCGAGTGTCAATAGGGAAGGGGTAAGATAGGAACCAGATACCAGAGGGGATAGGAGAAAGGTAAGGAGGAGTATGACAGAAAAGAGTACTGAGGATTTAGGAGGAGATGAGTGAGGTGTAATGGAAGAGAGTAGGGCAGGTTACTGGAGAGATATCAGCACAGGTGGTAAGGAGAATAGGCAGTCGGTAAGGAAGAAAATGGAGGTAGAGGGATGGAAAACCAAATTAGCAGAGTAGACTGAGGAGGGCTAATCAGGGAAATAGGAGGAAGCAAAGAAGAAAGAGAGAGAGTAGAGCGCCACCTAGTGGCTGGTATAGGTAAATGAGAGGAGAATGGGGAAAATACAAACAGGACAAGGGAATGAAAAAAGAAAGAAAAATGAGGGCAGGAAAAGG
Organism: Protopterus annectens; assembly: GCF_019279795.1. NCBI lineage: Eukaryota > Metazoa > Chordata > Ceratodontiformes > Protopteridae > Protopterus > Protopterus annectens. The sequence continues at coordinate 1,147,610,686 of NC_056743.1, read as the reverse complement.
TGAGAGTGAGGGGGTTTTGGGGATAAGAGAGGAGAGGTACTGGCTGCTAGGCACACAAACGCAGGCAGAGTAATGGACTCTGAAGGTGGACCTATACAGAGGCTAAAGAGGCAGAAAGCGAAGCCCAAGACCTACTTTCAGTTCCTTGACTGTAGATCAATATGGGAGGTAGGCAGATTTTCAGTCACTGTAGTCAGGGCCAGGATGATCCAACAGCAGTAGGGCTTAAAGCTGGACAAGATTCAGTAGGGATGGTGCTATTAACTTCTAGGGGAGAGAAGAATAACAGTCTTAGCATAGATGTTAAATTGAACAGGTACAAAACACAGCCAAATTGGTAAGGATTAACAAAGGTACAACAGCAATATTATCAGCAGTCTAACAGTAAAATTATCTAGCAATCTAACCCTGTTGAAACAGCTTGTCTAAAACTAACCCTGATAATATTAAGAGCGGAAAATACATAAAACTATCAATAGTGAGCTAGAAATAAATCAAGCAAAATGTATACCTGGATCTACTTGATAGACTCTAAACAATAGATATTATGAGTAGCAACAGTCATGTGACCAGCTGGTAACTCACCAGAGTAATATATTATATGCAAGTCATTAAGGGGATATAGGGAGGTTAAACTATTTGTAAAGCTAAATTAAAAGTATGTAGTTGGACTTACTAACAGTAGAGTAAGTGATACAGCTATTAGGGTACTATGTAAGAGGTACGCCAGAGCAGAGAATCCAAGGTACTGATTCAAGCGTTGCAGAGGTTCTATCAGAGATGAACCGAAGAGTACATCCCTTATCTACTGCAGTGCTCACTCGCAAGGAGTGTAGGCGTTTAGGTACAGCTAGGCTTAAGCGAGCCTAGTATGCAAAAATGGGTAAATGGTTGGTAACAAGCTCCAAATAAGGCTAGCAGCAGAGGCATCTATGGAAAATAAGCCATCAGTGCCGGGTCATAGGATAGTTGTAAGCACCTTAGCGTATTTGCACCAGCATACACGCCAGCTAACGATAAAGAAGCTCCATGTGTGTGATGCCGTTTAGTAGCAATGGGCTGTAACTCTAACGATAGCCTGGCCAGGTACTAACTTGTCTAGATAAGTGTACAGGCAGAAAGAAATACAAAGTAGAGCAGGAAATAGTATTAGTCTGTACCTCTTAACACATCTAACACAGTGCAAACGCTTTAACACTTAACACATCTAACACAGTACAAACGCTTTAACGCTTAGCATTTTAGTGAAAAAAAAGCAGGAGTAATCTGGGCAACATCAGTTTGTACTAAGATGCATGAGCAGGTCTAGCAGAAAAGTATAATCACAACACAGCGATGTAATAGTGCTAAATACAATGCTATAGAGATAAAAAGCGTAACGAGCAGATTACTACAACAGTTTTAAGAGCTTAAAATGCAATGCGACTATGTTGAACTACATTTAGCAGCAAACATCAAGTAATGCAGCGGATTAAACAGACCCGATGCCTGAAGCTGTTAGTCCGAACCCTGGGTCCTTCGTTTAAGAACCAATGGTGCCTCGTCGGAATAAATAAAGACTTCACAGTAGCATAGTGATTAGGACTACTAGCGACAGTAATCACTGATAAATACAGTAATAAGTTCAGCTATTTCGGCCTTGACAACATCAAAAATTCCATGCAGAGAAAGCTCAAGGTAACCATAACCTACCAGAGATAACTCGCCAAGGCAGGAGTGCACAGCAGCCAGGGACCTGGAACGGTGGAAGGAAGTGAAAGGGGTGACGCAGGTACAGGAAGGGGTATAAGTAACTTCAGCGGAAGAAGGGCGGGACAGGGGAAAAGAACACGGGCTATAGGGAAGGGTAGGCGGGACCAAAGGAAGAGGGTAGGGGAGACGGAAAAAAGAAAGACAGGGGAAAATAAGTGACGTGGTGTTAAGAAGGGAGATAACTAACAACTGAGGTATAGCCAGGAGACAATCAGAAAAGCAGGTGAGACTATAGGAGCAGCGAGTGTCAATAGGGAAGGGGTAAGATAGGAACCAGATACCAGAGGGATAGGAGAAAGGTAAGGAGGAGTATGACAGAAAAGAGTACTGAGGATTTAGGAGGAGATGAGTGAGGTGTAATGGAAGAGAGTAGGGCAGGTTACTGGAGAGATATCAGCACAGGTGGTAAGGAGAATAGGCAGTCGGTAAGGAAGAAAATGGAGGTAGAGGGATGGAAAACCAAATTAGCAGAGTAGACTGAGGAGGGCTAATCAGGGAAATAGGAGGAAGCAAAGAAGAAAGAGAGAGTAGAGCGCCACCTAGTGGCTGGTATAGGTAAATGAGAGGGAGAATGGGGAAAATACAAACAGGACAAGGGAATGAAAAAAGAAAGAAAAATGAGGGCAGGAAAAGGTGAGAGTGAGGGGGTTTTGGGGGATAAGAGAGGAGAGGTACTGGCTGCTAGGCACACAAACGCAGGCAGAGTAATGGACTCTGAAGGTGGACCTATACAGAGGCTAAAGAGGCAGAAAGCGAAGCCCAAGACCTACTTTCAGTTCCTTGACTGTAGATCAATATGGGAGGTAGGCAGATTTTCAGTCACTGTAGTCAGGGCCAGGATGATCCAACAGCAGTAGGGCTTAAAGCTGGACAAGATTCAGTAGGGATGGTGCTATTAACTTTTTCAGTTCCTTGACTGTAGATCAATATGGGAGGTAGGCAGATTTAATAATAATATATTGACAGAGACATTAGCATTAGTGTAGTTTATCATAAAATGTCTAGTATAGAAGTTTGTTATAGAAGTGTGGCTCTTTAGCCATTGGATAGAGAATAACTTGAAGTTTTTGACTTAAGTACACTTGTATTTGACTCTGCCATCTTAGTATACTGCAGTGTTAAGCCATGGTAAAGCAGACACGTTATAAAAAATGTACTACATGCAGCCACAAACATCCACCACCCCAGTCCTAGGATCTTCATGATATTTTTCTGGTATGCCTAGGGGTTCAACATCTTACATCTTCCTGTGAAATATGTTCATCCAATGGGTCCAGAGCTCTAGCAGATTGGTAGAATAAGCTCATCATTAGGGGTTTACTCCCTGAAGGTCAGTAATCTCAAAAATCCAAGAAAGTTGAGAAAGAGACTAAAGCCAAAGATATGGATCCAAAGAAAATGTCGGCCAATCCATCAGAACAGTCTTCAGTCTCTATGGTCCCTAGGATTTCAGGGCATAGGGTTGTACCTTGACCTATACTTCTCCAGTGGATACAGAGATTTCCCAGACTATAACTATACTAGATTCTTCAAAGAAGCAAATATCTGATAAGATAGAAAGTCATCATTCCAGACATTCCTTTGCTATGTCTATGTGATCTTCCAGATCCTATAGAAATACTTCAGAAGCTGATTTGGATCGCCTCCTGCAGAAATTCCTAAAAGAACAAGATTAAAAGGAGTGTCATTCCTTCCTCTTTGGCTCAGAAGATGATTGGCTCTATACACATCACTCATATCCAGGCTCATTCATTGGTCTGATTTTCCTCTATGGTTCACTCAGAAATGATGCTCATACTTGGACCTGTGCCCAGAGATTCTTGTGCCTTGCTACATCAACTCTGGGCTCCTATGATCTAAATCTTTCAGCTCATGCCTGGTTGGAGCCATCTGATTCTTGGGGCTATGGGGTCAGTTCGGTGGCCTCTGATCTGGTAGTGGTACTGAGTTTGTTGGTGTTAATGGTCATGTGGAGCTACCAACCTCTGACTGCTCTGTTCCAATTCCCTCATTGGAACAAGCCTCCTTCATGGCTTCAGTAAGCCCTCCATAGACCCTTTCAATTTCCTCTAAAGGATACTGAATCTGCCTACCAGATGCTGGTTTGGCTTATCAGGTGCTGGGAATAATTATTGCATCTCCTCAGAGAGTATGTACAGAGGCTCCACTAACCGTGGTTCATTCCTTAGACATCCTTTCTCTGTCAGCTTGTTCTACTTTGACAGTCATAGGTCAGAATCTCCTCATTCACCTTTAATTTCCTACCCAGGAGCAGAAAAAGCCCTGTGATGATTTGGGAGACTTATCACCCGGACCCCCAAAACAGAAGGTGGGTAAGAAGAAACACATTGACTCTCTTTCTCTCTCAGAGTGTCCTACTTCAGATACTGACTCAGAGAACAGAAAGTGATCTCCACAGTCTCCCCAGAGGATGCCTCATATGGAGATATACTGGATTTGATGTACAAAAGGGGTTCCTGTCCTACAGACCCTCCATCTCAAGATAAAGAAGTACTGTTTGAGGCATTCTACATTCTGTGTAGACCAACCGGACTAGAAACTGATTGATTTGACTGGCAGGAGAATATGACAGGAGCTCAGTGCATGTGAGACAATTTTCAGAAAGCCTGATAAAATTTTATGTCCCCCAGAAATAATCTACCCTGGTCCAGACCCCAAGTCGATTCCATCATTGTGGGGGCAGCTAGCATACGGGACCTTCTATCACTTGATCTTTGTTTGAAATAAATTTAAGCCTGCATAAACTAAAGCACTGCTGGTGATTCCCTGATGAGTATGGAAACCTATATTTTGTCTGTGACTGACAGAGCTGCTTTCTGATAACTGCTTTATTTTGTTTTTTTGTTTTAAGAAATCTGCTTGTTCTGGTGTTTTTTTTTCTCTCTATGTGAGAAGTGAACAATTACATTATATAGGCTGCACATTTCACATTTTTTCAATGGTTACATTCTCTCTTGAGTGATACTTAAATACAAAGTGAAACTCTGGGCCTTTGTCTTTGTCTGAAAATATTTGAAACTGCATAAACTAAAGCACTACTGGCGATTTCCTGCTGGGTGAGGAGACCTATACTTTTTGTCTGTGACTGATAAGAGTTGCTTTCTGATACCTGTTCCATTTTTTTTTCTGTTTTAAGAAATCTGCTTCACCTGGTACTTTTGTTCTATGTGAGAGGTTGACACTTAAGTTATCTAGTCTACACATTTCACACATTTTTTTCATTTGTTAAATTGTCTCTTGAGTGATACTTAAATATTCAGTGAAATACTATGCCTTTGTCTGAAAAGATTTGAAGCCTGCATAAACTAAAGCACTGCTGTTGATTCCCTGATGTATTTCCCACTCAACCTCCCCTTTGTTGATCAGCTTTTTAAACCTGCTGATTTAAAGCTGCCTACCACTGCTGTAAATTGAGCTTGATAAGCTCCTGCTGTTCTACATTTTTGTTGATATCCTGAATTATTTATTTGCCTTTCCTTCTGCTTATATTGAACAACTGCATTTTGCCTCCCACTGTCTAGTCTACTTGATCTGACTTCATTGTCTAGCTAGCTGTTGGGTAAAGTAGTGTATTTTTATACTCTAGCAAACAATTGTTTTTACATCAAATGAGGTCAGTGGATTTTCCATGTAATGCACTGGGAGGTAGCCTGGTCTGTTTTGGTAGGGGAAACATTTGAGATTTCTGAATGTAGCTTTATTGGCTGGAGGGCTTAATAATCACCTTATCTTGTTTTTTAGTGCCTTTATAAATTCTGTACAGTTGAGTTGCTCTTGGCTCATTTACTCAAAGGGAAGTACTTTATTGAATCATCCCACTTGTATAAACTTTTTAAGCAGACTGCTGTATCTATAACTTTAACTTTGTTTGTGGCAACATTTTGTGCCGATAAGTTTTTTTGTGGTAGCATTTCACTCTAGATAGTCCTTTACTGTGCTTTTGCATTGGGAGGACTGGGATTGTTCATCTGGTGGCAATAGGTGTTTACCTGGTCTATCTGAGCTGGGAAACACACAAAATGGCTCTGAGTATTGTTTTGCTCTTTTCTGTACTTGATTTGCACTATTCTGATACCTATATAGCATAGACTACATTCAGACCTGTTGAATCTAGCCTGTTATTGATACACTTGATCATTATACGAGTCAGCTCATATTAAGAAGGGCTGCCCTGCACCCTTGAGGCAGAAGAGTGTGGATTCAGCCTTGTCTGAGATAGGGCTTGCTGGAGGAAGGTTCATTGTGTGCTTTCCTGTCAATAGATTAGTTAAAAAATGTTTAATTTCACCTGTATTTAAGTCTCACACCTGTGAGGGTTTGCTCTCAATTAACTGGAGCTGCTCAATGTTTAGCATCCTTTTCCAGAGGTCTGGCGTGTTTCTGCTTTAATCTAAGGCTCCCAAAGCAAAAACCAAGATAAGTATATTGTTTGATTCTTCTGCACGTTTTGAACTATATTTTGGCAAATTGCTGCATCATTTCTGTTTTTTGTACTGTTTTACTGTTTGTAACTGCTTTATTCTCTGCACTTGATTTGCACTGTTCCGATACATAGATAGTGTAGTTTAGATTCAGACCTGTTGAATCTAGCCTGTTACTGATACACGTGAACACTAAACCAGCCATCTTACATTAAGAAGAGCTTCCATGCACCCTTGTGGCAGAAGAGTGTAGATCCAGCCTTGTCTGAGCTGGAAATTGCTGGAGGAAGGTTCATTGTGTGCTTTCCTATTGGTAGAATAGCTTAAAAGTATTTTAATTTCACCTGTATTTAAGCCTGCATTTACGCATTGCAGCGCATCATACGACAGTGGTTAGTGGTGCCCTGTATAGCTGCAAATGCCTTGAAACTCAGTTTTTCCCTAGGCAACAGTCAGTGGAACCCTCCCAAGCTTCCATACTGCCCTACAGGTCTACCAAGAGCAGTGTTACTATGCTCAGCATCCATAGTATTCAATAGAACAAGCACCTTTGTTAGTCTTAATAAAAGAACTGGTCAAACTAGCCCACTCCCTTCCCTAATAGTACATATGGTAAAAACCTGCTATAATGGATGGGCAATTTCCCATTATTTCACTGGATTTCACTGGCCAGCTTGAACTGGAATCAATTTTCTCATGTAAGAACAAAACAGACATCAAAGAGGATGTGAGCATGCACACTTCACCTCTCACAGAAAATGAGGTTGTGACACATGAACCCACATATAAAGAGGTACTCACTAGAAGCCTACTAAAAGATCAGAGACCTCCCAAGATTAAACCAGTTGCACACTGCTATGCAAATAGAAACCACTACACATAATAACACATACACCAGTGTCTCAGCAAATGAGCCCCTAAAGCAAAACACCTCAAAACCTAAAGTCTTGGTCATAGGCAACTCCATAGGAAGAAATTCAAATTTCCCCCTCACCATGCTGGACAAGGGGAAGGTCATTGTCAGGTGCTTGTCAGGTACCAGGATCAATCAAATTACACATGCACTCAAGTCATTTCACAAGTACCATTATGACTCTGTCATAGTCCATGTTGGGGTGAATCACTTGAGACATGCCACTCTGGACTATATGAAGAGAGACATGACTGGACTTTCAAATTATGTGTCCAAGGCAAGTATGATCGCAGCCCTAAGACACATTCTACCTTTACCCAGGATGATGCCACAATATAAACAAAAAAATGATCGACTTCAACAATTGGCTTTGCATTTGGTGTCACACCAGGGGGAATCCAGTATCTGTCAGCCTGGGAAGACATGGCAGACAGGTCATGCTGCTTTGCCAGAGATGGTCTGCAGCTGTCTCCTCTTGGCTTTCAGATATGGGCTAAGGCACTTGCCTCCCCCATGGTGCCTTTTTTAGGTAATGTCAAAACAACAACATTTCTGATGTAACAAAATCCACTCAAGACAAACTCAAGATTCTGCTGCTTAATGCTTGGAGTCTAATCATAAAACAGCATTCCCTGGAAGCAATCCTCACCTTGGAAGATGCTGACATCTTAGCAGTCACTGTGACATGGTTCAAGGCCACAAAGAGCACCCCAGCTATGTAAGGCTATAATGCCTTCCACGCATTCATACCTCAAAATGAGTGAGAAAAAAAATCAAAGGTGGAGGTGCACCCATGTTCATTAAAACTAGGTATAACTTGAAACTGGTCAAACAGTATGCTCTATTGAACTATTCCAAGTCCAATTAAGTATAGGCAAAATATCCTACCACATCATTGCTATCTATAGGTCCCACCCATGAGCCAAGAAAAGCACACCGCCTCCCTGGACTTACTTGAGCCATTCACCATACAGCTGAACACCTTAGACATGGAAGACTTCAACTATCCTTTCATGAACTGGGTGACATACATGAGCATGAATATTCTCCCACAGGTTCCTGAACTTTTTCAATACAAATGCTCTGGAAAAGATAGTCTGCACCCCCACAAGTGGCTCAAATATCCTAGACATAGTACTCACCAACATGGGGGGGGGTGGTCACTGCACTCTCCCCTGTGTGATGTCCTCCCTGGTAAGGTTGGACCATAAATCAGTCTTATTCAAAGTAACTATTGAACTTGTTACCACCACAGGAACAAAAAAATCCTTTTACAAAGCAAACTACAGCCTACTAAATGATGATATAACCCCCCACCCCCCACAATCACAGACAACAATGACCCCTATGCAGAGATGTACACAAATTCCCTATATAAACACTTAAGTAACTGTATGTACTTGGCTGTACCTGGCCAGATTAAACCAGGTCTTCTTGAAAAAACAAGCCACCCTGGTGGACCTCAGGTATAAACAAGTTATATAATAAAAGAAAGAAGCTGATGTCTAAGAACTAGAGGGAACTGAAGAATTCCTTCCACAGCTTGAACAAGTAAATCAGCAATCTTGTAAAGCCTTCTAAAGCTAATTATGAAGCTAAAATAGCATCTCTAGCTAAAGATAACCATAAGGCATTCTTTAACTACGTCCGAAATTTGAGAGAGAATGCCCAGCTATGTGCTGAACTTGTAGTTGATAGTACCACTCATACTATACTGGAGGAAATTCCCAACATGCTAGCAGACAGATTTGGTGCAAACTTCATCCAACTGTCCCCACCAACCATATCCTAAATCATACCTGACACCAGTCCTCTGCCTAGTAACTCTACAGATCAGGTCATGTCTATGCCTTTCAAGGCGAAAAACATGGCCTCAGTGGAACCAGATAACATCCCAGGTTGCTTACTAAGCAATCTAAAACAGGATTTAGCAGACCCACTTGTCATTATCTTTAAGCATAGCCTGAGAACTGGCTTTGTTCCAGCAGAATGGAGAACAGCAACATTAATCTCCTTGCATAAAGTCGGTCCATCAGACAGCCCTGGGAACTGTAGATCCATAAGTCTAACTAGCCTCATCTCTAAGGTCATGGAACAAATCATCATGGACCTTATCAACAAGGACATAGGTGACCTTCAAACTCTACACCCAGTCCAGTTTGGCTTCATTAGGGGTAGACCATGCTTATTAATCCTCGTATACTTCTTCAAGAAAGTCGCCAAAGCCCTAGATGAAGGTAAGACAGTGCATACTGTCTATCTTGATCTAGCCATGGCTTTTGCCACAATCCCCCACTCAGGAATCATTGAGAAACTCTCCCAGCTGTGAATTAGCCCTTACATCACCAGATGGGTAGCCAGTTGATGAGTCCACCACTACCAGTATACCCATCACCATTGGCATACTACAAGGATCTGTGCTGGGCCCTTTAATGTTTGAAATCTATTTCTTAGAAGTCCAGGCTAAAGTAGATGGCCTTTGGCTTAATAGTCTCACAGATGATTGCAGACTGGGTGTAATCATTGAGTCCCTCAACAATATTAACATATTACAGGAAGGGTTAGCACTGACAAATGACTGTTACCAAAGCCACAGTCTAAAACTAAATGCAAAAAAGTGCATTATTGTCCCCTTTGGCAAAGTGGAATTCCCCACTAATTATCATAATTCAAACCCATTGACATGAGATCTGGGAACACAGGTAGATAGCAATCAGAAGTTTGACCACCAAGTTTCCACAGCAGTAAAGAAAGCCTTCTAGATTGCACATCCCATAAGTAAAGGCATCACATCCAGGTCTAAGAATATTATAACTCCACTGTACTTGACCCTCATCAGACCATTAATAAGGTACAACGCTCCCTTCTGCACGTACCTCACCAGACACCTACAGCAGCTACAGAGACCACAGAGATTTTTCACCAAGAAACTACAGGGCCTCCAAACCATGACTTATGTGGAGAGACTGAAAGCCCTGTCACTATACTCTGTATCATATAGGCTGTTGAGAGGTGACTTGTGCCTAGCCTACAGGCAATTATCTGACCTGCTCTTTTGGATATGCTGTACATCCACATGTCAAATGGCACAAGAGTCACTCATTCTAAGGATCTTAACTTAGCCTGTAACATTAACAGAATATGATAGAGACACAGATATATCTCCCAGAAACTGATGCTACTTTGGAACAAATCTCACTGGCCCTATTCAAGCGCAGCCTGGACAAATGGATGGGAGACCATAACTTCACCCTGAGGGTGGCACCCATGTCCCTCATGGAAAGGGGAGTCAGTGTTTATGACTTGCTCTGCAAATTATGCCCATTTAACCAAGGACAATTAAGGCAACTTGGGATCAACATGGTTAGGCTTGTAAGGGCTCTAGGGCCACTAGCCTAGTTATCTTCTATGGACCTATGAACCTATGAACCTATTTATCTGCCCATTGAGGAGTCTAGGTCAATGGATAGGTTTGGGAAAAAGAAGTATTTGTTCTGTTTGCATTGAATTATGCCACTCATATGACTAGATTTGAGACATATTTGGCACAACAGGTCTTATCTACTCTAAAATATCCAAATATGGCAAACTCTCAGAAACAGTTTCAATCTACCCTGATGATGATGTCAGCAATTTCTATCCTCTCCATGTGCCTGATGCATAACATAGCAGATGGAGTGGCAAGCACAGCTGACACAGGAGTACAGGTTAGATGTCGTGCAACTTCATGGACAACATTAAAACATCCTTCACATAAACCCCATTCAACAGCTCTGCATTATTCAGAACTGCTGTTAAAGTGGCGTGGCCAAGGATGAACACAGGATAGCAGCAGATTTCTTCAGCTCCACCAATTTCATTACATTGACAGGAATTAATTACTTAAAAAATTTATTTTTGAAGTAATTTTCTTTCTAAATATGTTTGTTTTATATAGTTCTTGAACTATATCTAAAAAAGAAAGGAAATCTTAATAATATTCCTGTCAGAAATTACTTTGGAAATTTTCCTGTCAGTTTATCAGTCTGAAATGAGTTCCAGTAAGACAAATTCTCAAGACTCCAGCATCAAGAAAGAACTTCAGTCTCTGATAATTATAGTCCAGCAACTTACTGCTAAGATGGATAAAATGGATACTAAAATAGACACTTTCATAGAAAAAACTACAAAACAAATAGACTTGTTACATATGGACCTGCAACAACAGAAGATCCAGATGACAGGCATAGAAGAAGCTGTGAATGACATGGAAAATAGAATACAAGAAGAGGAAATCAACATTGAGTTTCTGCTGAAACAAAATACACATTTACAAACAAAGCTGGATGACCTGGAAAATAGATCTAGGCGCAATAACATTAGGATTTTTGGACTGCCAGAAAATATTGAAGGTAACAATATTGCTTCTTTTTTAACAACATGGCTCCCTAAAACTTTAGATTTACCAGAAGCATCCTCTTTTGATATTGAAAGAGCACATAGATCTATAGCTAATACTAACTCTAACAAAAACTATCCTAGATCAGTTATAGTTAGATTTCTATCATCTTTTGATAAAGAGATGGTTCTTAAATCTGTTTGGGCTAAAACTCCTGTTAAGATTAATGAAACAACTGTGCGTTTTGACAATGACTATTCTTCCATGGTATTAGCTAAAAGAAAAGCTTTTCTGCCACTAATAAGGGAGCTTAAAAAAGCACAGTTTAAAACATACCTTCTGTTTCCTGCCAAGCTTAAAATCTTCCTTCCTGATGGTCCTAAAATTTTCGATGACTTAGACTCTGCTTTACTGTTTATCAAAAAAAATAAGATTTTGGAAAAAATAGAAGAAATGGAATGGGCTAGTCCTTCGTTAAAGAGACTGGCAACTGAAACTTTGTGGAAGACTTCAGAGAAGAAGAAGAGACTAAAAACAAATGATTTGTACTATGTTTTTTTTCTCTCATCATTTTATTTTATTATTAATCTTTTTAAATATAGTTCCTGCATTTCCAAGAAGCAACAAATATTTTGAAAAAGATTTAATCAAAGTTATTCTCTGTGTGCAAAGAAATGTTTTGTTTCATAACTAGTCAAAATATCTGGAGATTTAATGGCAAGCTGTGATTTAACTTGTTTCTCTTTCTGAAGAGGAAAAATAAGGTCAGTAATTTGATACATTTTTTTTCCTTTAAAAGTTTATATGTTCTTCAAATGCTATTCCTAATTATACTTTCTTGATTACACTGCTTATGCTTGTTTGTAAATAATCTGTCATGCTTTAACTAATAATAATTAGAACTAAATTATAGTCAATAATATGTTTTATTTTTAACTCTATTAATATAAACAGTAAGTAACATTCTATTGTATATACTTCTTATAGCTTTCTCTTACATTTTTTTTTATTTCTGCCTTACACCCTTTTACTTTCTACTCTCTTTTCTTTTCTTTATTAATATATAGAAATGCTTTTGATCATATAGACGCAGTAAATAATAAGATTTACATAGGAGTTGAGTTGGGACAAAAATGTTGAGTTTTGTTACTTATTAATAATTTTGGGCTTGATTTCACTTACATAGAGTCTGTAATAACCTGCAGAATGCATTGTGAAGGTTTTGTCATGTTTAGATGCATTTACACTGCTAAATGAATGTCTGTCACTAGTTTTTAATAAGTTTCCCGCCAAAATGTTAAGAGAGACAATCTGGGATGTGGGCTGTCTCATGCACAGTGTCCATGAGCTACTTCAAAAGCTTCAACTCTCAGAATTCTCACAGAGAAGCTGAAAGCAGCTGGTCTCACCTTTGACCTAGATATCACACTGACATATCACGGATACAGGAATGGCACTACCTAATTATACTTTCTTGATTACACTGCTTATGCTTGTTTGTAAATAATCTGTCATGCTTTAACTAATAATAATTAGAACTAAATAATAGTAAATAATATGTTTTATTTTTAATTCTATTAATATAAACAGTAAGTAATATTCTATTGTATATACTTCTTATAGCTTTCTCTTACATTTTTTTTTTATTTCTGCCTTACACCCTTTTACTTTCTACTCTCTTTTTCTTTTCTTTATTAATATATAGAAATACTTTTGATCATATAGACACAGTAAATAATAACATTCGCATAGGAGTTGAGTTGGGGCAAAAAAGTTGAGTTTTGTTACTTATTAATAATTTTGGGCTTGATTTCACTTACATAGAGTCTGTAATAACCTGTAGAATGCATTGTGAAGGTTTTGTCATGTTTAGATGCATTTACACTGCTAAATGAATGTTTGTCACTAGTTTTTAATAAGTTTCCCGCCAAAATGTTAAGAGAGACAATCTGGGATGTGGGCTGTCTCATGCACAGTGTCCATGAGCTACTTCAAAAGCTTCAACTCTCAGAATTCTCACAGAGAAACTGAAAGCAGCTGGTCTCACCTTTGACCTAGATATCACACTGACACATCACAGATACAGGAATAGCAGATTAATAATATGTGTTAAAACCTATGTCCCAAACATATACATTACTATAACTCATTTAATTCATCTGATTGACAAGCATAAATAATTTTATAACTCTATACTGGAAGAAATTGTCATGTGATATATTTTAAAGCAGTAGTATAGCATGTTTGTAAAATCTGGTTACTAAAATGTGTTTGCTGTGCATTATTTTGTATAAAGCAGACAGATTTATTGAAGGGACAGCAATGTAAGATGGTGCTCAGTAAAGATACAACTCAGTGAGATCAGATATATATATATATATGTGTGTGTGTGTGTGTGTGTGTGTGTGTGTGTGTGTGTATGTGTGTGTGTATGTGTGTGTGTGTGTGTGTGTGTATGTGTGTGTGTGTGTGTGTGTGTGTGTGTGTGTGTGTGTGTGTGTGTGTGTGTGTGTATGTGTGTGTGTGTATGCATGTGTATATATATATATATATATATATGTATATGTGTATATGTGTGTGTATGTGTGTATGTATGTATATATATATATATGTGTGTGTGTGTGTGTGTGTGTGTGTGTGTATGTGTGTGTATGTAGATATGTATATAAATGTTTCTGAAAATCTGCTTAACTGTGAAGTATGATTTATAACATTTTTTTATGAATACAATATTTTATTCTATTGGCAATAATGAGTTTGAGTAAATGCTCATATACAAGCAATTCAAGTTTTTTTTGGAAGCTGTTAACTGTATTTACATGACAGAAAATAGATGCATCCTAATATATGTAATGTCTGAATCATATTAGCCAAAGTTTTTGATTTAAATGAATGTTAGAACTTATTTTTCTCTCCTCTTGATTTCTAACATCAAGATTATTTGAATGCTATTTGAATACAAGTGTTTTATATTACATGGATGTATATAGTAGTATGAACAGTTTTAAAAAAAAAAAAAAAGGTTTATTTTAGTTTATATGATGCTGTTTTACCAAATGTGTAGTCTTGTCTTGCTAGATAATTGAATTGAAAACTGTTAACTTCAGTTAAATATAACTAGTATTAAATTGATAAGGTGGTAGCTGACATACTGCTGCTTAGGGTAGGGGTTAACTTGAGTGGTAAATACTACTCTAAGTTGGAGTTTACAACTCCAGGCTGGATGCAAGGTTTAATCCTTACATTATTTTCACTTGTTCATTGTTATTTGTATATAGTTTTGACATCCACAATATATTTTGTACATTCATTGTCACTACAAACAAAATTGAATCCTATACGAAATCCCATAAGAGATTCAATAAATACAGCTATATTTAAAGGTACACCTAAAGGAGGAGATGTAACATTACTTATCTTGTTATTTGTTATTTTGATCATAAGATTCTTAAGTTTTAAAAATGCCAAATGACATCTTTAAAAGGAATTTCTTTAAACATTAATGGATTGAATAATCCATGTAAAAGGGCAAGCCTAATAAGATACATTAATTTACATAAGGCCAACTTAGTCTTCCTACAAGAAACCCATATCTTGAAAAAAGATATTGATAAACTAGCCACAAACAAATATACAGTATTGGTTAGTTCAGAGCACACTCAGAAAAAAAGAGGAGTGGCTATTTTATGGAATAAAAGTATGCCCATTCCTAAAACCATTAAGTCTTATCAGGATGACAAAGGAATGTTTTGTATGGTTACAATACAAATTAATGGGAAGACTTACACTTTAATTAATGTATATTGGATACCTGGAATTGGTATTAATACAGTGAAACATCATCTTGATAAGATCATATCATTCTCTATAGGAGATATTATTTTAGCTGGTGACTTTAATTGTATACTACATGAAAGTGATACTACCACTATAGGAAAGAGAAGAATTACATCTAATGCAAAACATTTAAAGGATTTTGCTAATTCTTATCATTTGAATGATATTAATAATCAGATAGATTCAAAATCATTACCATACACCTTTTTTTCTAACAGATACAAAACTTATTCAAAAATAGATAGGGTCTTTATTTCTAACCAGATGGTAACAGATTTAATTAATTCCAAAATAATTTCATGTCCTATATCTTATCATAATTCAATTGTTTTTGAATTCATGATAAAAAATACTCATAATGTTCAGATCAAAAGGATACCCGCATACTTAACTCAACTAAAAGACTATAAAGAATATATACTTTCAGAAGTAAAACATTTTTTAGACATAAATAACACTCCTGAAGTCTCCATTGTTTATGTTTGGGATGCCTTAAAATCATATCTATATGGACAAAGTATCAGATGGTATAATAATAAAAGGAAATCTTGGGATAAGGAATTGTTAGATATTCAAAGTAAATTAGACTCTTATAAACATAATAATAAAGAAAATATTATGGACAAGAAAGTTATTGAAGAAATAAACAAACTAAATGAGAAATACAAAGAAATTTTAACTCATAAAGTTAAAATAACTTTAGAGAAATACAAGTTTTTGTCTTATTCAATAAGCCCCAAATACTTACATAGACTTAAAAATAAAACATAAAGGTTGAATAAACAAAACCATATCAAAGAAATCTTTTCTCTAAGGAAAAAGAAGAATGTTTCTAGTATACCAGAAATACTAGATGAATTTAGAAATCACTTTCACAAAATTAACCATAATAATATTAACATGGAACCTAAAGATAAAATAAAGGAGTTTATAACCACAAATATGAATAAAAAGCTTAATAAACAACAGATTAAACTATTGGACAAGAGTATTTCATATACAGAAGTTATTACACAAATAAATAAGCTTAAATCAAACAAAGCACCGGGTAATGATGGTATTATACCAGAGATATATAAAATCCTTTCTAAAAATACATATTCATTAATACATAAGGTTTTATTTTGGCCCAAACTGAGTTAATAACCCCCATCTTGGCAATATACATTTATTTCGCCAATTTTAAAACCTAATAAAGATCCAACTAGATGTTCTTCATATCGGCCCATCTCATTACTTAATGTTGATTATAAAATGTTTATGAATATCTTTGCTGATAGATTGAAGACAATCATTCCCGGCATTATAGATATAGATCAGACAGGCTTCATTGTAAATAGAAATACTTTTGATAATATAAGAAGAACTTTAACATTAATAGATTTTGCAAATAGGAAAAAGAAAGATTTAACACTTATTAGTCTTGATATAAGTTCAGCATTTGATTCAGTAAGTTGGGACTATCTGTTTACCTTAATGAAGTGCACAAACTTCTCGGATGCATTTGTAAATCTAATTGAACATTTATACAAAGGAACATTGGCTTATATTAAGGTAGGAACATATGTTTCACAAAAAATACCCATTCTTAAAGGTACAAAACAAGGATGTCCACTTTCTCCACTATTATTCACTTTAGCAATGGAGCCTTGGGCTAATTTGATCAGAAACAGTACTGACATAGAGGGTTTTGAAATAGATGAAAATACAACATCCAAAATTCAACTTTTTGCAGATGATGTTCTAATTACATCAGCAGGATCTAATTCTTCTATACAGTCTCTATTTGATAACATGATGAATTTTAAAAGTATTTCTGGTTTAATATTCAATGAAGAAAAAACTAAAATACTACCTATATATACACGAAAAAATATTCTCATTAGTGATTTTACTAAATATGTACCCAATTCAGGTCAGATAACTTATTTAGGTATAATACTATCTAAAGATATTAAATCTATTATATATAATAATTATAATACCTGTTTTCTTAATATACAAAATCTTTTTAATACCTGGAATAATATGTTTTTTACTATGGAGGAGAGACTTACAATTATTAAAATGATAATATTCCCCAAGATTTTATACTTAATACAATCAATAATACTTCCACCTACAAAAATAATCAAGAAACTGAACACACTAATGTTAAATTTCTTATGGGCACCTAATAGACCTAGGATTGCATTAAAGAAACATACTAATAGCTGGTCTCAAGGGCGTATTTCTTTTCCAGACTTTAATTTATATACTATCTCTTCTATTGTAAAAGTTATTACTTTATTAATAGATCAGTCATATGTCACAAAATGGAAAGATTATTGGGAGCTAATTAGTATACACTTCATGAAAATCTCCTTAACACATAAAAATATGATTGTAAATAACTCCATGTTATGGTTACTAAAGGAATTTTGTACTTCACCTATTACACCTAAACATATGGTTTGTTACCCATTAAATATTATTATTAGTTAACGTAACTTTATATTCATGCACCCTAAGTATAGGGAATGGAATTTTATTGTATTTCCTATAATGTATACTCAGGGTATGCTTTTGTCATCTACTTCTGAAGGAACTCATTTAGCTATAGATAATGATCTAAAGTACTGGTATCAGTTGATATCTGATAATAAAGTTAAAAATCTAGATTTCTTAAAACAAGAATTTGATCTAAGAGAAACTTGCTGGTTAGAGGTTCAGACCTTTAGACAACATCTCATTAATAAAATAGATTTAATGTCTATAACTGTTAAAGAATCTATTCCAACACTGACTGATTACTTGATATTAAATTTACAACATAAAGTTTCTGATAAAGGTAAACTTTCATACATACATAAAGTTATCAGACAAGAAACTTTTACAGTGTAGATTCATACTGGAATTATTTCACTTCTATTAATGGGGACCCACCAAATCAACAAGATAAACAATATATATTGGAATCTGCTTATAGAACTACGTCTTCCATTGTCTGGAGACTTTATACATGGAAATTTTTACATAGATCTTTTTATACACCTTTGATGATGAATAAAATAAATAATAAAGATAATCTATGTAAGAGATGTAATGTAGAAATTAATGCTGACTGGGCTCATATGTTTTATGACTGTATAAAATTGAAAGAATACTGGAAGTCAATTAATGAATTTTGCAGGCTCTTTTACAGATAATTTCATTATTTCTAAATCTCTTATATTATTCAACACACCTGTACCTCAAAGTGTTAAAAAGGTTAAGCTTCCCTTGTTATGGTCTATTCTAGCAGTGGCTAGGAAAATAATAACTAGAAATTGGATTTCAGATACACCTCCTTCGTTCAATGAATTTAAAAATGTTATGAATATAGTGTGCCATATGGAAATAAACACAATTAGGACTAGAACAAATAGAAAAACATCTTATTTTATTGTATGGGATAATTTACAAAATTTGAAAAATTTTAATTTCAGTAGCATGGTATTTTAGTTTAATTAATTGATCTGATTGTAGCGGATGTCTTTGTAAATACTTTAGTTGTTTTGTTGAATATTATAATAATACCTATTTTTAATTACTTGTATAAAATTGTTATGATATTTCTCTTATATGTTAAAACAATAAACCTGTTTTGAAAAAAAAAAAAGAACTGCTGTTAAAGTAAAGATGCAGCAGAGTTAGTAAGATGGCAATACCTTTTCTGCTGCAGTTGTAAGTTTGATGCAAAGCAACACCCCTTTAATAAAAACCAAAAAGGGTCTTGATCGCTTTGGTTTCAGAGGTCAAAGCACCAGTTCAACTCCCATTCTGATAGAGGCATCCATGACAGAGGTAGCTTACTTAATGGACACAGGCCCAGGGGCCAAGGAGGTCCACAAAACCAGGGGTGTCTTGGTTTCTCCTCTGACTGAAGACATCAGAACTTCTGTGGGTCTTCCTAATGAAGACATGCTGCTTTTCTCTGGAAGAGAGAGTCAGAAGACATGTCTCCCTCTATGCAGCCTCGTGGCTCACCATCAAATGAGACAAATGGGTAAAAAGGATAATTTCCAGAAGTTATTTCATTCCATTTTTGAAAAATCTTCCCCAAATAAACTTTTCAATGTGGGCTATACCTTCCAATCAGGCAAAGGCCACCTTGGAAAGAGGTTTCCACTATTCTCAAAAAGCAGCCATCTAGGAGGACTACTAGACCAGAAGGGGTCAAGATTTCAGTCAAACTTATTTTTCATTCCAATGAAAACAAAGGACCTCAGGCCTGTTTTGGACTTCAGCTGTTTCAACACCTTTGTAACAAAGACCCAGTTCAGGATGCTCACAGTACAATCTATCCCCCCATGTTTGTGACAGAATGAATGGCTGCGCTTTACAGATCTGCAGGATACTTGCCTACACATCAAAACAGCAAAGGAGTCTAGTAGATACTTACACTTCTGAATAGCAGCCAGTCACTATAAAATCAGAGCCCTAGCATTTGCCCTCACCACAGCCCATGGGGTGTTCGTCAAATGTATGACAGTTGTAACAGCCCATTACCAACTCCAGGGATTCAAGGTATTCCCATACCTGGATGAAAGGCTCCTAACCATTCTCTTGATGGAGTCATTCAAGAAAGCCTGAGATCACATTCTACTCTTATACAGTCCCCTAAGCATCTCAGTTAACCTGCAGAAATCAAGCTTGCAAAGTCATTTAGACACCATGGCCTCTATTGTTTCCCTTCCCCATGAGAGAATACAGTCTCTATACATAGTGGTGCAATCTGTAATTAGATAAGTCAACCTATGGCTTGCCTACTATTCAAAGTTCTGGGCCTAATGGCTTTTTCAGTTTTAAAATTTTATCTCACCCAATACCAGATGAGAATACTTCACTGACTGCTTCAGGTTCAAAGGTCACAATTTTACCATTATCTTTCTAAGAGTATAATTTTTATGCATACCTCTCAGCTGTCAAGATTTTCACAGAATGTCCAGATTTTTACCTCACATTTTTATATGTTCCTCATAATTTTTTTTTGTTTTCTGAACAAATCACAGAGGATTGAAATCACTAAATATTCATATCCTTCAGAAAATGCATGCTAACACAAACCCTGTTATTCTAGCAACTTGAGGAATATTTAAAATCTGTCCCTATTTTTGTCCCATTGTCCCCCTTTATATTAGGCTTAATGGGAGTGGGCATAGTGGTCAGCAGACAGTAGAACTGATCTACAAACAATAAAGTCTCATGTTATATGATTAAACAAGGTTAATGCATATGATCAAAGTCTTCATCTAAAAGTAAACATCTGGGAGAGAAGCTATTTATAGCAACATATATCCTGCTGATGAATGTAGGAGATAATAAACTTTATAATAAATAATAAGCTTCATAGACTTCACATGTGGTGTAGGAATTGCTCTAAATGATGAGTGATAGCTGGCCTGCATATTTTTGTTATTATTGTAATTATTATCATCATCATTGTAATCATCATCGTCCAAGGCAGATAAAAGCCTGGAATTAAATGTATTTAATTTTAAAAGAAATAAATGATAATTAATAGAACAATATAAGTCACCAGAAAAAAATGGTGTAACTATAATATCAAGAAGCTTTGCAATAAAAGAAAGAATTTTGACCAAAAGTATTAGTCAGTACCAGAAAGCTAGATCCTTCACTGAAATAACAAAAAAATATTCAGGAGCTTAATAAAATCCACCAAAGCTACATTTGAGGCTAAAATAATTGCCCAAGCCAAAGACTATCACAAGGCCTTTTTTAGTTATGTTCATGATTTCAAAAGGACAATGCAACAATGTGCTGAGCTGCTTATATACAATGTAACTTACACTGAGGCTGTAGATATAGCGTACCTACTGGCCAATAAATTCACTTCTAACTTTACCCCTCTTACCCCTCCATTCGTCCCTCAAGATGTATCTGAAACTGACTTGCCTTCAGCTATCACATAAGACCAACCCCTAAAAGCGCTGCAACCTGGCCAGAGCTTTTAGCACATTCCTCCACTCAGGTATAGTAGAAAAGATAAATAAGTGGGAAATAAACCCCCATGTCACCCACTGGATAAGCAACTGGCTCAAAAATAGGATGCAGGAAATCAAAATAGGGGTAGTTACCTTCATAAAGACAAGTTAACAGTAGAGTCCCCCAGAGTTTTGTGTTGGGAACTCTCCTGTTTGGCATCTATTGCTGTGAAGTAAAAGCCTATAGCAAAGAGCTTTGGATGATTATGTTTGCAGATGTCTGCAAACAAGGAGCAGTCATAGAATCCTCAAATGACTTTGCCATCCTACACAAAGGTCTGTCCCAAATAAATAACTGATTCCAAAATCATGTATTGAAACTAAATGCCAAAATACATTATCATGTCCAATGGGGAGTTATCTACCCCTAGGAACAACCATATTGACAACATGACCCTGAGAATTAACCCGTTTGTTTGGGATTTGGGAGCTTATGTAGACATGGACCTAACCTTCAACCAACATGTGTTCATTGTCATAAGAAAGTCTTTCTGTATTGGACAGCTTATAAACAAAGGGATTGTGTCTTGATCTACGGATGTCATCGTCCCCCCTTTACTAAGCACTCATTAGTAAAAGGACACAGGGCCTAAATTACATGTTCTACATGGACTAAGTCAAAGCCCTGTTAGCATACTCAGTATTCTATATACTGCTAAGAGGTAACCCGTGTCTGGTATACAAGGCATCCTCTGACCTAGTGCTGATGAATTTATGGCACATCAGCAAGTCAAATGCTACCAGAAATACTGAGTCTAGAGATCCAAACCTCTTCTGCAAAAACAACAGAACAGTTTGGAGAGACAGGTATTTCTTGAAGAGGATACCGCTGCTGTGGAACAGACTCATCATCCTCATAAAACAAAGCACATCCTTATCCATATTCAAGCATTACTTGAATCTATGGCTGGGGAACAGAAAAGTTATCCCAGGACTGCTGCCTGTAATATTAATGGACAGAGGAAGCTTCTAAATGCTTTAGTTTAGCCCACACATGGATCCCATCAAATTATCCATGGTATGATCCCTGTTATTATCATTAGGGGATAATATATAATTATCAGCCATGGGATGGGATAAGAACAAGCTACCATCAAATGGGATAGGTTAAGTCAAGCACCAAAAGGGAACCTGACTAGGCTTAAACTGACCCACAAGAGCAGCTAGCCTAGTACTTACCTATGAACTTATTTTAGACTCATGTTAATTTCGTTGTTCCTTCCCTGACCCAAAGCACATTCACAGTCATACTGACCACAGGTGAGTCTAAAAAGTAATGGCTGTATTTGAACAGACTACCTAAAATCGCATGGTAGAAAACACTGTCTGTGTCGCACACACCAAGTGAGGTGTTGTTTTACAGTTGTGATAGTGTACATTTGTATGGATGTCATCACTATTCGTTAATACGTTTATGCTCATATAAAAGTTAGGAAGGTGGCTCAAGTGTACAGCAACACTATACATTTACACATATTACATGCATTAGAAGCCTTCTCTACACAGCATACCAGACCAACACTCACACACAGTAATCAAGCATTGCAGGATTCAAACATCTTCCATCTGTACTTATGTATTCTAGAGAGCACACTATTGTCAGCTAGCACCACAGAATAACTCATACTGCAACTATGATGTAGTTTATTTTTGATAGCATGACATTGCCACTGTGTTTCCAATGCTGGGCATTGCCTTGGTGGTAATACAGATTTATAAGGTAGCCATCTGGCAATGAAAACATCTCTCCTATGTGGAAATTTACATAAGGAATGCTGTCACAGACACAACTGTGCATCTACACACAGCACCCACAGTTACATTACTTAACCAATGTTTGATTCAACCTCCTTACCTATCTAATTGCACAATATATAGAACACAGAATTAGCCACAAGTGCCACAGGAAAAGTCTGACTTGTAAGGGCAGAGAGTGTACTTTACACATGATGACCTCATCAGTGTGATGCAGATAAGATGTTTGTAATAAAAGTGGGATAAAGGGATGGGGACATCCTTGCCCATGTTAAAATCTTCCCCTACCTGGAAGTTGATATAATATATCTGTTCAGGAAGCCATAAGTACCTGATATCAAAGCCACACACACATTTACCACTATGAGATTTTAACCTCCTACATATGTAGTTACACAATCCACAGAACACACTATTAGCCACAACCACCACAGAAGAAGGCTGATTCTTAATGGAAGATAATTCACTTTTGAAATGATGGTAACCCCCTGGCAGTGAAAATATGCCTCCTAAGTAAAAGTTTACATATGCAGTAATGCCACAGACACATTTGTACATGTATACATAGCATGCACAGGTGCATTACTTAACCAAGGTTTGATTCAAACTCCCTAGCTATCTAATTACACAATTTATAAAACACAGAATTAACCAGAAGTACCACAAGAAAAGTCAAATTGTAAGGACAGAATGTGCACTTTACTCCTGATATCACATAAATGATGTTTCTGTTAAAAGTGGGATAAAAGGATGGTGGAATACTCACTCAGGCTATTTTTTTCCCACTATTGGAAGTTGATATGGAATGTCTGCTCTGTAAGCTATATGTACCTGCTATTGCAGCCACACACACAAGTTCACCGCTGTGAGATTTGAACCTGCTATCTATCTAGTTACTCAGTCTATCTAATCTGAGTATTGTCTAACCACATCACATAGGAATTCCTTCTTCACAACATTAAAACATGACAGCAGATTGCAGAAAAGGATAATGTATATATTTACTCTGCATTACCCCATGACAACTGTATGCTGAAAATTGAACTCTTTAACCTGTTCAACAGAAGATTAGCCTGAATAAATATAGTTAAGCACAGCAGTATGACAGGCTCTAAAGTAATGCGGCTGAAGGGAAAAACTCACAAGATTTTGACAAAATCTGTGAACTTCCATTTAGCCCGAGATGCAGTTGGTGTTCAGCGACAGACATTACACAAATACAGAGGAGAAAGACTAATGACACAGAAAGGAGAAGATACACAGACAAGGGGAGAGGGAGGCAGGGACCAAGTAGTTTATGACAGAAGCAGGATAATGTTGGCTCATAACAATATGTAGGCAACAGCTGCATATAAAACAGTGTACTAAAAACAGTTAGTAACACCTAGATAATACCTGGATTAGAACCCTTGAAAGTATGCAAACATCAGGCTATAGATATCAGCATTAACTCATCTCACCACAGAGAAACTCTTAAGTCACACAATTTAAATCACACACTTGAAGAGACAGTGAAAACTTGCTGAAACAAAAGGGGTAAACAGAGAGAGAGAGAGAGAGAGAGAGAGAGAGAGAGAGAGAGAGATGGAGAAAGAAATAACAACAGTATTTTTCTGGGACATGTAAGACCATCTGTATGGTGTGTTGCTGTTAGTTATTTCCACATGTTTAATCTGTCATGCAAGTTCAATAAAGTGCTTTCTATAGGGGGCAAGAAGCTGTAGGAGCATAGAAACAAGAGTAAGACATAAATAGGATAAGGGTGCTTCACTTAGTCTTCCTGATGGAGATGGAATATTTTTGCAAATGCTTTCTTGCTACACTATTCCAATGTTATGTTAAAGAAATATTTGCTGTAGAGAAATACAGATATTTGCAGTTAACCATTTGATAAGAATATAGAATCTCATGAAATAATAATTTGACATATTTCTGTAATTGAACCCATGATACTATGCAAAAGTATCAGTCTACAGACAGGCGAATCATGTCAACACATCATATAGGAACTTCTAGTTCTTTACATCTAGCAGCTTAAGAGCTGTTAAAGTAACTGTTTCAAAGTAGCCCCTTTAGTATGTCTCCTCAGTGTGCACCAGATTTAAGCATATATTTGTGAATGTAACTGGACTACAGTGATTAAAACTAAATTCTTCAAGGGGAGCAAGAAGAGGTTAGGAAACAGCGGAAAGAATACAGGAATATGCAGAAGGATGGTTGGAGAGCACCATAGCTATCCACTTCCTCAGAACATAAATGCAGACTTGTATACACAATTTTATGACTTTGGAGAGTCACCATGCTATGGATGGGTGATGCTGTATAGTCAATTGGACAAAATGAAGTGTGTCAAGATGACGCATAGGTGAAGTGGAGAGGTATGTAAGGGGTGTATTTTTTTTGTGGGACAGCTGCCCATTTCTTGGAGACCAAAAGGAATACTGGGGAAGGTGCTTAGGAATGAGAGGGTCAGGTAGGTAGATTAGGTTAGGTAGCAGGTGCTGACATACAGGACATATTAGGCAGATAGTGATGGTGATGGACAAAAAAGGTAGGGGGATACCATGACTGTGGCTAGGTAGGGGACTATGGAGAAGCATTCATGTCCAACTTGAGAACCATGAGACTCTAGTCCTGACTCTCAGAACTATTAATAATTTCTCCTCTGTCAGTTGCCTGTGTCAGTGTCAGGCATAGCATTGTTTTAGCAATACAATGCTGGGCCTTTTCAGTCATGAGAATTTAGGCACTGAGACCCCATTCATAATGCTCTCCTCCAGCTCTGTCAACTCCTGATAGATGACAAAATCATTGTCTCCACTACTACTGCTCCAGGATGGTAGCAATACACCAGCAGCTTGGGCAGAGGTACCTACTAAGGTGGAGCAGGTAGGGCCGGAGTTGTGGAGGCAACACTGACAGGTTGTGACAAAAATATGCTGGGCGTCTGTGCTGCCTATGATGGTGCTGCCACAACCACCTGTGGACGTATGGTAGGCCAAACCTCAGTGGTTAGTCTACTGCTCAGTTCAGATGACTATCTTGTTTTCAGCTGCAATGTATTAACAAATAAATATATAATATGAGAAAAGAAATAGAGCTAGGGTATGAGTGACAATAAACAGAGAATTGGATAAATGGCATATCACATTACTTTATTATTTCAATACGTGAACACACATGAGAAATATATAAGTACTCCTTGGCCACATCCAGATATGATGAGAAGGCATAAATGTGTCATAAACTAACAACCAATTACAATGCTATGATATGACTAATAGTATCATGTATTTCACTATGCCATATCTGATATCTGCTTTCAAAGCATATGCTTGCATTTACAAAAAACTTATTGTTAATGTCATGCAGTATTGCAGTTAATAACTTTTAAATAATATCATGAAACACAAACTGTATTGTGAGTTTCTGTTTATTGAATCCACACACAATTAAGCTGAAGTACTCATCGCCTAATGCAATCACCAAAAGCTATTGGAGCAGGAGTGTATGCTTGACATAAAAGTTAAGGTATGACTGCTCAAAATGACATACAGTGATGGACTGAAAATACTTGATTGTCTTGCATTGAGACCTGATGCATACTCTCCTCATGCCTCTCTGATTTGAGGTGGTCTTTTTTGATGCATCTCATGGTTTTCTGCTATTTCTGCTGTAGCTGTACAATAAAGAAAAGAAAAAAAAAACATATTTGAAAACATGATGAATAACTGAGTTGGCTGGATAATTAATGCTGCATCATAAACAGGTGATGGGTCAGTATACATATACAATTGAGGGGTGTTTGCAGTCTTAAATTCATCCTCCCATTGGCTCAGCAGGTCTTCCTTGCACCTCTTCATGTCAATGTATTGGTGGTGACACTGCTGCCCAGTGTCTGGGATGTCAGCTGCACTGGAGACAGCCTATTCCAAACTTCGGTTTTATACTGAGATCCAATATAATCTCTGTGTAACACTTCACAAAGAATGCCACAAAACTCCTGGACTCCTCAACACCCCACCTTTGTGCTCTAAATGGAATACCATCCCTACCATCAACTGCCATGTCTGCAGCAGTCAAACTAGAAATATGGGTCTGAATTGGTGCTTGATTCACATCTGATGTATAACAGCTTGAGAGCAAAGACGCATAGTCTTGGCAGCTGCATTTAAGCAATGGGAAGCACAACAATGGCTTGGCAGACAGATTGGTGCTGATAACATACAAAAGCAATGAAGTGTGCAATATGACAGTGAGACTTGGTCATATGAGTTGCTCAAACTATTGACATATGTTCCAGTGTTAAAAAATGACATGCTTTATGGTGCTTGTTATAATCATGGTTGGTTGGAGGAAAAATAGTATGGCTTGTCACATATTTGTTTGTTGGGAATTACACACTGGAAAGACTGAGTATTACCACTTGGGAATCGAACCCATGAGAAAAAAAGGTTAAAATATTAAACGTTGCTTATTAATTGTCAGTGTCACAGGAGACCTTACTTGTAACATGGTAGTTAGAGATATAATAATGTAACAATGACTGGAGATATGCTTCAGAGATGCCTGTATGTCTGTGACTTTACTTAGTCATGGGACTGTATATCTATGTAAAAGGCAGTGTTTGGGTTTCTAAATACATTTCAGGTGTAGGCAGTTGCATAATCTGAATAATACACAATGTGTTAGGTTATATACATACTTCAAAAGACATACTACCATAAACAAATATTTATGATATGTGATAAGTCATAAGAATTATAACAAAAATATGGCGTACATCATACCTATGTATGTACATTCTAATGTAAATAAAACCATTGTCATGTTTAACATAATTTACAGACTTTATATTGGGCTTCTATAGCAAGCAGTAATAAATTTATACCATAGTTATGATACTTACGCATTTACTGTGGCATTCTTAAAATATTGTGACAAATGGCATTCTTATACCCTCTGTAAAACTGCCAACTAGAATTGAACTCAGAATCACCTGTCTTATTTCTCTAAACTCACTTCACTTATACCTTGTGCCACAGAGAAAGTTACCTGACAGCTGCATTTTATGCACTGAGTACTACTACCCAGACCACTGATGGACATGCACTGGTGCCAGCCTTGTTTACACTATAGAAGGTGTCCCAAATTAAATTTTTCACTTTTATCTTTAGAAAGTGAATGTGTCAAATGAAGAGCAAATGCAAAAGGCATTTAAAAAATGATGAGTAAAAAAGATGACAAGAAAAATAATTCAATAATTGGGTATACCTAGCAATGACCCAAGCAAGAATTGCATTACAGTGACACATTCATTTTTCTCGCATCTCCTTGCAACATAAGAAATCTAATTTCTGACACGTTGCCAGGAATGTAATTAATGCCACATAACGTGAAAGTGAACAGACAACAGTTTACATGTTGTTAGCGATATTGAAAAGAGTTGTGTTTTAAACAACACACTGATATGACAAAATGTGTTTACATATGTACTCAGACCCCCCTCCTCTCTAATATTAAGAGTTAACTGGATTTGAACATGGCATCAGCTGTCTTATTTCTCTGAACTCATTTCACTTATACTCTGTGCCATGGACATTTAACTGACAGCTGCATTTACTGCACTGAGTATTGTCCATAGTGTTGATGGATATGCACCAGTGGCAGGGTTGATTGTGCTATGGAAGGCAGTCCAAATTAAGTACTTCACTTTTTTTTTAGGGAGTGAAACATTTCTGTGTACTGCCACCTGGAGTGTAAATGCATGAGGGATTATAAAAAAAATAAAAAAGTACCATATATTTCAAATTAACACATTTCATGGATATATGTAGCAAGGAACAAAGCTGTTACAGCTGTTAACAGCTTTGTTTTGCCACAGTTGTCCTTTTCACATCTGCTTCCAACATCAAGCAGTATTTAGGTTACATAGGTCCATGGTGGTGGTGCTGCGGTAGCATTGTTGCCTCACAGCAAGACATTGTCCCGTTCGATTCTCAGCTAGAGCATCTTCTGTGTGGAGACATGCGTGAATGGGCATACCTTCGTTGAAGGTTGTGCATCAGGGCCGGCAACTCGGCACGTAAAAATCAACTGCCAATCATTAGTGGACCGGAGTTCCGCTGTGGTGACCCCTAACCAGGAAAAGCCGAAAGACACAACAACAACATAACAATGATTTCATGTAATGGTAATTGCTCAGAAATCAGACATGCAATGAAAGGAGGTGATTCTGACACAGTACATACAATTACTCATGACATCAAAGTTTACAATATATTGTAAAAGTGTTATGATAACATATTGGGAGATTTGAATAATTTCTCCAGCATATATGAGACAAATATCCACATTAATCATATCACTGCATTTGTATTAGCACACTGTAAAAACATGTGTATGTTACAACACCCATAACAATTATGTTATAACTAATGAGAAGAGGTGACTTTACAACAATGTCTATGACCTATGCATTCACATGGATTACAGGAAAGATTTTTATCATGTATCACATACTTTAGCCTGTTCAATGCATATACAAAATTGGCTGTCAGTATCTATTCTGAATTCAGTTAAAAGAATTCTGTAAACTGGATTCAATCCCTGCTTCACCTGCCTTATTTCTCTATACTCACCTCACATAAACATTGTGAGAGAGAGTTAGTTACCAGACAGGTGGAATTTATTCACTTAGTACTATCAAGTATGCTGACAGCTATGCACTGACACCAGGCTTCTTTGTTCTACAGATGGCAGCCCAAATTAAAGTTTTCACTTTTCCCTTAGGAAGTGAACCACTGTCAGTCCAGAGTGTCGCATGCCAAATGATATGCAAACAATGAAGAGAAAAGAAAAAAAATGCTTAAACAGAGGAAACACTATGAAACAAGTAATTAAAATACACAGTTCTGGTATCTCCTCAACTTTCTTGTCTTGCAACATGAACATCTCTGCCTTAAACATCATTATGTTCATGCAAACATCATCCTCTCTGGTTTAGAACTCCAGAACACCAGATCATTCCCAAGACATATGTGAGGTTCTTGGGTCTATATTACCATATCGAATGGTAACAATGTCGAATGCTCAGATGAGCGAAAATGCAGGAAAATGAACTTGCTATTGTGGGGGGCTGCACCCCCCACACACCCTGCTAAATATATATTCCAACTCCGAGGTCACACTACAGTGAGGAAAGGGCAAATATTCCAATCCTCACTGTATTGCGACCCCAAAAAAGCATGTTTGTTTTCCTGC
Organism: Protopterus annectens; assembly: GCF_019279795.1. Taxonomy (NCBI): domain Eukaryota; kingdom Metazoa; phylum Chordata; order Ceratodontiformes; family Protopteridae; genus Protopterus; species Protopterus annectens. The sequence goes on along the minus strand of NC_056743.1, from coordinate 1,147,580,320 downwards.
ATTTTCACTCATTTCCTCACACAATATAAAATAAAAAATTGCAACACTGTATCTCTTTTATTCTCTTTATTTTGTGAACATCATTCCCTTATCCATTCTTCTTTAACAAGACTGTTATGTGATTTGCCTTGCAATTTAAAAATATCTCAGTGAGTTTTGCACTTCCTTAGAATTGCAGACACAATGTACTTACAGATAGAAACCATGGTCATAAACAATTCATATAAATGTTAGGGAGGTTTCTCTCCTAAGTCAGTCAATATAATTACTAACTTTCTTGTAAGTCCTGTCTGTTTGACACATCCTCAGTAAGTCTATATCAAAGAGGACTGACTGCTCTTATTGTAGATTTTTGAATTCATGAATGCTAATGAGTTTATACCTCATTTACATACTTACAGAGCTGAAAGGGCTGAATCTGCACTATATAAAGGTAATCGTGTAGGTAAGGAACTTGCATCATAGTAAGGGAGACCGTATCTAGAGAGCTCTGTACTGCTACTTGCTTTGGAAACTTATTGCTGCTTTCATAACTGACTTGCTGCAAAGGTAGGTTGCTGTTATGTACAAACAGATGCATTACGAACGTAGTTATAAACAACGTTTCATACTCGAAGTATTGCTTTACTGCCTTCTTATTCTCATTATCTGCTGGCATAAGCATGTTGACCAGTTATTTCTTGACCCTGCATAATTTTTCTAAATAATGCTGACAATTTGATGGGAGTTTCAGTCTGGAAAGCTGGTCACTTTGTCCAGCAGACATTCGCATTACTTATTATCAAGGTCATGTTTCTTTGCATTATTAGTACAGAAAATTATATTAAGCCTCTGATGTCTACCTGGCTGACCACCATGGAAGTGGCTATCACAAATAAATTATTACCCATTTTTCCTTGATGGGTGTACATTACTTTTGTTAATGCTGCAATGCACTATAGAGTTAGAGAAATGTTTGTCCTGTGTGTGAATTTCTTTCTTTAGTTTGCTGCTGGGGAAAGGAAACCTGTATTATGTTGTGTGTACTGCATATGGAGCCTTCCTTTTTCATGCATTTTGTGTATGATGGACTGATACATCCATAGAATTTTTTTGGGTTAACAATCAATTTTGTTTTACTTATGCATTTTTCTTACCTGTTATGTTTCCTCTTATATGTGGCTATGGTACCCAAGACATCTGTGCCCTGTAAACTGACATAAACTGACATTAAGAATGAAGTGGTCATTCTGGCACTACATCACCATGGGTCCTTCTGTGACTGTATCTGGAATTAGGTGGTCAATGATGTGAATGCAATCAGAGGCCATGGATGTACATATTCCATAATAAGACATAAGGACAGTGATATAATCACAGCGGCAAGGCATCAGGCAACTGTGGGGGTGATCCTGCATAACCTGCATCCCCTATTAGATGCCCTTGTGGAAAGTCACTCCTAGCAAACCTTGTGTGCAGCTCACAGGTGTGTCATATGCGCAAGTCGTGAAAACTGCTTGGGTTACCTGCACCAGCATAGTAGATGATCCCTTGGACATTACAGACAACCTGATGATTTATAGAGTGCTACCTTTCCTGTTAATTTCCCTCCTTTCATATTCACTGGGCTTTTATTTTTATGTTTATGTAACCTGTGGTCTCCAAAACTTTAGGAAAGTGTGCTATTGCATAAAATTCCAACATGGTTCTTGCTCTCTCTCGTGGATTGAGTATGACACAGATATGCTCCCTTGCATGCTGTGGCATTGAATTTAGAAGCTGATGTAATATTCTGGAAGATGAGACCTGTGACACCTCCAAATATATCCCCTATGGGTCTCTGGAAAGTACCTGTATTTAGTATACTGAGAGTTATACATACTTTTCTTTCCACTGGGATGGCTTCTTCACAATTTCCATGGGACCTCAGGTGAGAGGGGAGATGTTGCTTATTTCCTGTAGTGTTTTCCTGTCCACCCATTATTGCTATACAATTTCTCTGTCATGCAGTCCATGATAAGTTAAACGGGGACTAAACACCCTTCGTATTGGCTGAGGTCTTGCACCAGAAGCAACAGCACCTTGAATTAAAGGCTTTTGCACATACGGGTTAAGGATGGCAGCAGCAACTGCTAACATGCTTTTTTTATGAGTACCATTTTGGCTGTAATCCAAAGAGCTTTGGATTTAATGGTAAATGGCTACACTACACTGAGTGTACAGTATACGGATATGGGGAAAAAGATATTTAATATGGTGCAACATTTAAGCAAAGGTGAACGTAAACCTACTAGATGCAAAAAGAGCAGCACCAAAGATATTTGAAGAGAAATACAGGCAAAGACATCAAGATATGAAAAATTTTACAATACAAAAAATAAGAAAACAAAGTTGAAAAGTAAAAAAGAGGATTAGTAATGGAGACGTTAAGGACTACCTGCAAAGTAAAGGATTTAGTGTATTATTTATTTAACATTTGTTAACTGGGAAAGTCCAACTTGGAACAAAGCCAACTTTCAGTGGAGGCCCAGGGAGAAACACTCCACATGCATGTTTTTGTAATGTGGGAGGAAACCCACATGAACAGAGGGAGGACATACAGACTCCACACAGAAGGCACCCCAGCCGAGAATAAAACCGGAGAACCTCTTGCTGTGAGGCGACAGTGCTACTGCTGCACCACTGCACTGCAGGTAACAAAATTTAATTCAGATAGCAACTCCACAGGATAGAGCAATAGACACTCTAAGGAGAAACCAGTGGAGCAGGAAGCATCTAATTGGTTAACATATGAAGATACCTTTCTAGCCTCCCACAGGAAACCAGTACAAATGTTCAGTTGGAGCTATATAGCAAGGGAAAGAACAGGAAACTGTGGCAAATCTGACACAGTCAATGGCATGGAGTGATAGGCCAGTGAGTTCCCATATGAAAGAGCAACAGATGACACAGAGTGAAACTGAAGAGAACGTGTCACAGGAAGAAGCTCTGGACCTTCCTATAGAATGTCTATAGGAAATGGCGAACAAAGAATGTGCCTTCAGTTTAGAAGAAAATGATCTAAGAGAAGAGTTACTTGATTTAATAAAGATGGATAGACATATTAAGATCAATGAAAGAAATAGACTGTGCAAGGTCAATAAAACCCCTAAAGTTAGAAGTTTGATAAAATGAACACAGTAATTAGGACTGTCCATAGAGATTAGTGTGATATAACAGATGTAAATAGGATACGTTATTGTGCATCTAAATTAATAACAGATAAAGTCCTTCCACAAAAACACAGGGTAGTAAGGGAAAGGATGGGGAGAAATCGAATGCCATCATGGAAGTATCGAACAGAAAAAACTATAAAGCAACTAAGACAAGAAGTGTCATTGCTAGAAGAGTATAGAAGAGGGAACAGATCAATAAAAATATTCAGAAAGATAGATGTGATAAAAGCAATGTGTAGTACTATAATGAATCAGGATTTATCATGCACTATCACAAATAATAAACTAAAAATATCAGCATAGGCAGAAATAAACTTTGAATATACACAGATAAATATAAAGGAAAAGTATAAAATAAGCAGTTTATTGATGACTCAAAAATGGTTTATAGAGAATTAGGTAACAAGGTAGAAGTAATTGAAAGACAACCAAAAATAGAAGAAATAGATACATTTTGGAGAATTATTATGAAGAGCATGTGGAACATAGCAAAGATGCTAAATGACTAGAAGAAGTAAAAGAAAAAAGAAGCTCAAATGCACAGGATATGAAATAGGATGAAGTAACGCCCAGAGAGATTGAAACAAAGTTAAGAAAAGCTTCTAATTGGAAAACCCCAGGCCCAGATGCAGTACCTAATTTCCGGATAAAAGTGTTAACATCTTTGCACAAAGATTTAGCAATGAGTAAGAACTATTTATATGCGCATCCTGAACAGACACCAGTCTGGCTACTACTTAAGAGTGAACCTACAAGCTACCCTAAAAATTATAGACCAATAACTTGCCTTCCAATGATGTATAAACTATACACTGGAATTTATGGTGAGAGAGTTTATAGTCATTTAGAAGAAAACTCAATTATGTCAATAGAAATAAAAGGGTAATAAAAAAGTCATTTGTTGTTAAATAAAGTTATAGGAGAAAACTGTAAAAAGGGGAACAATCTAAGTATGGCACAGATAGACTACAAAGAAGCATTTGACAGTATCCCACACTCATGGATAAGAGTGCTTAAAAATGTATAAGATACACCCAACACTGATAAACTACATCACAGTGACCATGAAGCAGTGACAAACCTCTTTGCAGTTAAGTCATGAAAAAGGACAAGTTATTATTCCAGGGATAAAAATCCAAAAGGGGATATTCCAAGGTGACTCTCTATCACCGCTGCTCTTTTGCCCTGCCCTTAACCCATTAAGCTGTCTGCTTAACGGATTAGGTCATGGCTATAATTAGGCTCCCAGAAAGCAACAAAGTGTAAAAACTTCTCATCTTCTCTTTGTCAATGATTTAATACTGTATAACTCATCAGAGGAGGAACTGAAAGCACAGCTGAAAGTAGTCAAATCTTTTTCATATGATATGAGAATGTCATTTGGCCTTGACAAATGTGCAAAACAACCTTTAAAGCAGGAATGCATTAACACCAAGAAAACATCAGTTTGGGACAAGAATGTGATATACAGAACTTGAGCAAGAGGGACTGTATAAATATTTGGGAACTGATGAAGGATCAGCAATAAAACGTGAACAAATGCCAATAAAACACAGTAAGGAATATTTTAGAAGACGTAAATTAATTCTGAAAACAGTGTTGACATCTAGGAACAAAGTTCAGGCTATAAACCAATTTGCTCTTCCTGTTCTAACTCCCAGTTTGGAGTGATTTATTTGCCTAAAAAGGTGTTGCTTAGATTAGATAGGAAAAGAAGAAAGATGTTTCATGCTCATCAAATGATTTGTAAAAATGGGAGCATACCAAGAGTATATATTCCCCTTTCGAAATGATGTATGGGCCTCCTGGAAATTGATTACATGTGTAGATCTGCAATTGTGGGACTGCATACATGTCTCCTGACCTCACAAGACCCAAGGATAGTGAAACATTTGAAACATCTTGGTCTGTTGGCTTTTCCCAGTTAGGGGTCACCACAGTGGAACTCTGGTCTGCTAATGATTGGCAGTGGATTTTTACAGTGCCGAGTTGCTAGCCCGATGCCAAACCTTCAAAGAAGGCACACCCATTCACGTACACACCTACCTGCATGTGTTTAGATGTCACTCGACCATGGGGGACATGCAGACTCCACACAGAAACTGTTGAAACATGAGGAGAATAAATCTAAGATGACTTCCCTTCTTAGTCCAGCAGAAGCATATCAGCATCAAGCAGGAATAGAAATCAAACCAGGAGTAGATAAAAATCAGGCAGCAACTGAATTTTCCAAAGAAAAAAACAAAAAACAAAATACAAAAGAAAGAATATAAGGCGAAGGATCAGATTGCAAGTACAGAAAACTTCTGGAACAACCTCATGTTGATCAGGATTGAATGCAGGAATGGTACAGGAGAGGCAAATTTAAGCCAAAAGATAAAAGGTTAGTATTGGCAGCCCAAAATAGTGGACTATGTCCATGTTGGTTTACAAAGTCCATTAAACATGTGGGAGAAAGAGAGAAATGTATGTTTTGTAAAACAGAATTGTAAACAGTTGTACACCTTGTTGCTGATGGAGACATACTAATGACAGAAGGACTGTATACTGAAAGGCATAATAATGTGGCAAGACTGTTGCAGTGGGGATTGTACATAGATTATAATATTGATGTAGCTGAAAAACACTGGAAACATGAGCCACAGAGCATCATAGAAAATGATGGTCTACATCACATGGGCTCACCCATTAACAACAGTTCAAAAGATAGATGCAAGTGGTCCATAAAAGAAGACAAAAGTAGCATTGATGACTGAAATTGCTACACCCATTGACTACAGTGTCTTGTTTACAGAGAGACACAAAACCATAGAATATCAGGATTTGCAGGCAGAAATGAGAACAATGTGGAAGAAAGATACCCAGACAGTTCCAATAGTAGTAGGAGCAACGGGTCTTATAAAAAAGAATCTACAGTCGTATTAAAATATGTTACCGATACATGTAATTCAGTACAAAATGCAGAAGGAGTCATTACTGGCCACATTGCGGGTGCTGCGAAGACCACTTCTGGCTGACATCAAAGATTGAAACAATACTAATTTCATGAACTTTAATCATACTTTGACATAGGAATGGGGTCTATTTCTGTCATGGTATTAGAAACCCAAAAGATTTGGAGAAATTAAAAAAGTGTACACAATTGCTTTATAGGTTCCTGAATACCCCCACCATGATGGATTGCTTAATTAGCATGTAATTCAGCTACTTATGCTGTCATTAGCATATTCTGCCATTTGCCCTTGTTTTGTGGCTCTACACTAAGTGAAGAGCTGTTTAATGACTACCAAATAGTGTGCTATTGTGTACATGGTGCACTGTGATGTGTGCATGATAGCTGCACACATTGCAGTGTGTGCACGATAGCTGCACTTAGTATAGCCATTCATGAATCTGGCACATCAGCTGCATTTGAGAAGGAATAGAGAAAACATGTTTAGTGTTATTTCTTGTTAGAAATTGGTCTAGTTAGAGCACATTGAAATATACTAAGGAAAGTATGCTGATTTAAATAATGTAAATCTAAATTAAATCATAGTCATTACTATTCAATAACTACTACTAATTAGTTTCATTAAGAGAAAGGCAAATTAAAGCAGTGAGGAAAACTAATGCTCACTTTGAAAAGCTGAGTCAATAATAATTTTCATTTTCGAAATGCAACACTAGCATTACTTAATATATGCACTCTCCAGTCCAGCTGGTAAATCTGGGTATCCTGAGGCAATGTTGCAACTGCCTCATGTACACAGACAACCCTCTCCTCCTACCATAAAACACTAACATATGCGAGAGATGCAATTATACAGCCAAACTGGAAGCTAAGCTGTCTCCACCCAAGACTGGAACAGACAGTCAAGAGGAGAAGGTTAACACTTGCACTACAACTCCAGCTGCACACAGACCTACTAAAACAGCACTAGCAAAAAAATACACATAAATACACAAAATCATACATGAAGGCTCTAAATAAAGACCTGCAAAATCATCAGAGACCTCCAAAGCAGACACCCGAACAACCTGCACTTCCCGTCACAAACCAGACAACACATAAAACACAAAATCAGTGTGCCGCACAATCACAGCCCTTAAGGCGAAATAACATACCTAACAAACTAGTAATAGGTGACTCTATAGTCAGGCACACTGACGTCCCACTCACTAGACTGGACAAGCAGGAGGTTACTGTTAGCTGCCTGTCGGGAGCCAGAATCTGCCACATAACACAAGCACTCAGGTCACTCCAGAACAAGCACAAATATGACTCTGTCATTATTCATGTTGGTGTGAATGACCTGAGACGTACCTCCCTGGACTACATGAAAAGAGACATGGAAGAACTCTCTGATCATGTAGCCCAGGGTGGTATGACCCTGACCTTGAGTAGCATCCTGCCCTCACCAAGAATGATACCTCAGTATAAAGAAAAAAAATATCAATTTCAACAATTGGCTAAGCTTCTGGTGTCATTCAAAGGGGATCCAGTGTCTGTCAGCCTGGTACGACATGCTCGACAAGCTGCATTGCTTCACAAGAGATGGCTTGCACCTGTCACCCCTAAGCTTTCGAATACTGGCCAAGGCTCTTGCTGCCCCCATAGTGCCTTTTTTAGGCAAGGCTCAAAAGTCAAACCCACTTCCATAAACAGCACAATTGACAAAAAACTGAGAGTTATGCTACTCAACACCAGGAGTTTAAATCTCAAAATGCACATGCTCGAAGCACTCCTCAGTACGAAGAGCGTCGACATCTGTGCAGTAACTGAAACCTGGTTCAAGGCTCCAGACAGCACCCCAGCACTACCGAGCTACAACTCATACCACACATTTCAGCCACAGAACATGGACTGAAACACAAAAGGAGGGGGTGTATCCATATTCATCAAAGATACCTACTCCTGCAAGTTAGTGGTGCAGCATGATACCTCTGAGATCATCTATGTGCAACTAACATCGGGCAAATCTGCAATGCAAATTGTGGCCTGCTACAGATCACCCTCCATAACCCAGGACCACCACTCCACCTTTCTGAAGACACTGGAAAACATGAAAGGCCTACTGAACACCCTGATATTGGGTGATTTCAATTACCCTACCATTCACTGGAAAAACTACTCGAGTACAAATTCCGAGGCCCAGTGCTTCCTGGAATTCATCAACTCAAATGCCCTAGATCAGCTGGTTAACTCCCCTACCAGAGGTGAAAACATATTGGACCTGGTCATCACCAACATGGGCGACAGGTGTTCCACACTGGAGGTCAACCCATCACTGGTTACATCAGACCATAAACTAATCACTCTGGATGTCCACACCCCACCACCAACCCCAACTAAGGAAACCACAGTAAAAAACTTTTCTAAAGCAAACTTCACATTACTTAAGACAGAGGTGGTAAGTTTTGCAGCCCCCACGCTAAAGGATAACGCTGCCTGCCCAAGATGCAGAAACCTTTACAAATGCACTCTATAAGCACCTACAAGGATGAATGGATCATGCCATCCCTAGCAAAACCAAGACTCACTCCTCTAAGAGACAGAAACCAGTTTGGTGGACCCCTGCAATAAACAGGCTATACAATAGAAGGAGGAAACTGGTTCAGAAAAAAAGCAAATCCCAAGAAGGAAAGACATCCCTGATCAGTATCAGTAAGAAACTAAGGTCCCTCATGAAATCATCCAAGGCTAACTTTGAAAGAAAAAGAGCCAAGGATTCAAAAGATAACCACAAAGCCTTCTTTAGCTATGTTAAGAATTTAAGTGGCAACTCGCAGATATGCACTGAACTAGTGCAAAATAGCACAAAATATACTGAACCTACTGATATTGCCAACATCCTGGCAGATAGATTCAGTGCAAACTTCATCCCCCTCTCACCTCCAAAAGGGCCCACAACAATACCGGAAAAGTGTAGTGTCCCAAAAATCACAGACGCACAGGTGAAAACAGCCTTTTCAAAAGCCAAAAACACAGTGTCAATGGGACCAGATGATGTCCCAGGCTGCGTCTTGCATGAACTACAAATGAACTAACCCCCCCACCTAAACACGCTGTTCAACCTCAGCCTCTCCATAGGCTAAGTGCCCATAGAATGACGCACAGCAATGGTTATTCCTGTCCACAAAGGAGGGCCACAACTGACCCTAGTAACTATCGCCCCATTAGCCTGACTAGCCTGGTCTGCAAGGCTATGGAGCACATCATCATGGAACTCATTTACAAAGACATTGGGAACCTCCAAACACTTGACCTGACCCAGTTCGGCTTTGTTAAGGGCAGATCATGCCTACTAAACCTGGTTGACTTCTTCGAGACAGTCACCAAGGCCATAGATGAGGGAAAGGTGGGTCACACAGCCTACCTTGACCTCGCCAAGGCTTTCAACACCATTCCCCACTTGGGTATTACAGAAACACTCACCAGTCTGAACATAAACCCCTACATCATGAGATGGGTTGCCAACTGGCTTACAGACAGAACTCACACATTAAGAATAGCGGGCTCCAGATCCGACTCTAAACGAGTCACAAGTGGTGTCCCACAAGGCTCGGTCCTGGGACCCCCTACTGTTCGGCATATACGTCTCAGAAGTACAGGCAAACACAGGAGGACTATGGCTAACCAAGTTCGCTGATGACTGCAAACTGGGAGCCATAATTGACTCTCTGGCTGACACGGACATCCTCCAAAAGGGCCTTACTGAGATGGACGCCTGGTGTCTAGTCTCAAGCTAAATGCCAAAAAATGCATAGTCATCCCGTTTGGGAAAAATAAAACACCCACGAATTACCACATAGGTGGCAGCCCCCTTAATAAAGAAGAGGTAATAAGAGATCTGGGGACTCAGGTAGATAGTAATCTCTCCTTTGAGAATCATATTGCCAAATTAGTTAGGAAATCTTTCTATGTGGCTCATCTAATTACTAAAGGGTTTGGATCTAGAAATAATGAGGTTATAGTGCCCCTCTACTCATCACTCATTAGACCCATCATAGAGTACAATGCCCCATTTGGGATGTACCTCACAAGACACTTCCAACAGCTGGAAAGGCCACAAAAGTACCTCACCAAGAGGATTACTGGCCTCAAATATATGCCCTATGCAGCCCGACTGAAAAAACTCTGGCTGTACTCAGTGGCATATCACTTACTCAGAGGTGATCTCTGCCTGACTTACAAAACCATGTCCAACTCAGAACTGATGGACATGATCCACCTAACAAAATCCAAGTCACTGTGAGCCATGCGCTCTAGTGAGCTAAACCTTGGCACAATAAATAGAACATGCTGGAGGGATAGATTCCTGTCACAAAGACTCCCCATGCTTTGGAACAAAATTCCAAATTATATCAGGCAGAGCCCCTCACCAACACTCTTCAAGAGAAACCTTGATGAGTGGATGGGTAACAGAAAATACTCCCCTGGGATCATTTCATTCGCTCTGGTTGACAGAGGATCAGTTAATTAATCAATGGGGTGGTGAAAGCCGACAAACTCTGGCTAGGCTTATAAATACCCTCGGTCAAGTAGCCTAGTACCTACCTATGAACCTATGAACCTATGAATAACGTTGCTGGGTAATTCACCTTAAATGTATTTGAAACAACAAAGAGTATGAATAACGTTGCTGGGTAATTCACCTTAAATGTATTTGAAACAACAAAGAGTATGGTAAAGATGTTATAACATTCAGCTCTTCAGAATCACACTGAGGGACAGAGTTTGACTGCTAACTGAATCCTTAATAACTTTTTGAAATTAACTACAGTTGTCTGATTTTAATTAACAGCAGTGGCGGCTGGTGATTTCAAATCAAAGGGGGACTGCAGGAAATAGCTGAATGGGTGAGGTCAATGGGAAAGGGTGTGGCCAACTAGAAAGGGGAGGAGCTATGCTCAAAACCACAACAACTGTAACTTTAATTGAATATGCTGCCCTGAGTGCCAAACATCATTATGAGAGTCCAGTCAAGACAAAATGAAGTGTAGAAGAAAAAAATATTTCAATGCATTGGCTGCATGACAGCTTACTTAATATATCTAGATGGAAACAAAAAGGTTGTGAGGCATGAAAAAATAAATTACATTTTAAATACATTACTGGAATGAAAGTCAAAATCAAATATAAGAAAACAAGCAGCACTCAACTCAAACCACCTCTCCTTGCACTGCAGTTCTAATTATAATTTATATTCAGCTTTATTAAAGTATCAAGTAACATGCTGAAAGTAGCAATCTCTGTGATACACCCACTTGTAAAAATGTTTCTTATCCAAAAAAGACCTGCTGCCTGACAACAACTATCTACTTGTTTCATGGGTAACATGATCAAAGTAAAAAATGAAAAGCAAACAAGAAACAAGCTCAAGATACATTGCTTGAAGGATTACTGCACAGGTTATGGACCACACACAATAGACTGGCATTCTGTTTAATTTACAGGTAAAGCCTGCAATGATGACTGCAAGTCTCCAACAAATCTCACAAGCTTCTTTAAAATAATGTAATCCTGTCCTTTATTACAAATACTGTCATATGCATTTCAATACCCAAAGGCTTATACATTATCTAGTTATGTAAGTATTCTATCCGCATGGCAACAAAAGAAAGGCTTTCAATGTTGGCAATTCATTAACAGTATGCTTATTAAAGCTTACTTGCATCTTACAATCTCAGACAAGCTTACCTGATGGTCATTAAAGCATTGCTACTTAAACACAGAGCAACAGGCACTTTCTGAATAATAATAGGCTTAAATCAACAGTATAAAAATATGACAGAAACCAGAACATTCTGAGAAATCAAGGACAGATGAAAAGCCACTGTAGTACTTGTGTCTACCTTGGATGGGGGTATACTCTGCACATTTACAATGCATAACTGCTCTTTGTTTTCCTTGGACACATCCAGAGTCACCACATGGGGGAGTGGGGTGCAACAAGTATGTCAAAATTTGAAATGTCTCTGTTTGTGACGGCCCTGACAAATTTGTCATACCTCTCAACCTCAGAGAAAGAAATCTGGACAAAGCCATACATAGAAGTGGGACAAATGCCCAAAATTAAGGGCAATTTTAAATATTGCTCTTATAAACTTAGAAAGATAATATAATAGTAGGTCTTGCATTAGTATGAATTTTCTGAAGGGTATGAAATCTGAAACTGAAATGTCTGTCATTATTTTCTAACTTCGGTCCTTAATGATTTGCCACTAATTTGCCAAAAAAACACAGTTTTATGAAAAAATGGACCAAAAATGTGATGCAAAAATATAAACTAGCCACACAGTATAGCTGGGAACCTGTCAAAGAAGGAACACTTTTTTTTAATATTAGTACTGCTAACTTGAGCAGCTGACAAAATAAAAGAATCTACATGCATTTCTGAAATAAAAGTAATCTACAACTCTGATTATTACAGTTATTTATTAATTGTAAACCCACCACGTTTTCTTCCAAAACTGCCATTTTGCGGAGGGTTTATTAGGGGAAGAGCAACATTTTGAGCCAAAATTGGGGACAGTTGAGAGGTTTGGATATGCCTAATTCCATAAAGCAATTTATTTGCACGTACCTCTCAACCTGTTAATGCAGAAAATCTGGACAAGGCCAAATATATTGGGGGAACATATAAACAGTACTAAAAATTGCTCTTGTATAAACTGAGACAGTTGATAGAATAACAAGTCTTGCTTTAGCATGCATTTTTTTGAAGGCTATGAAGTGTGAAACTCAGTGTCTGTCATTATTTAGTGACTTAATTCCTAAATGATTTGCCAGAAAACCACAAATTTTATGAGGAGCAAACCAAAAATAAGAAGCAAAAACCTATTCATTCTGCAAAAATCTGGACAGTTGAGAGGTATAGTTCAGCCGGGGCTGTCTTTGAGTTTGCCGCCCTTCCTCCCCTCAGAAAATCATGGTCGAATGGAGCCTCCCCCCTGCAGCCCTTACAGTGAACCATTACTTAGCTATTTTACCCCATTTGCCATAAACACTAGTGTGCATACTGCTTTACTTTTGCAATGATTTGGACTTTATTTGAAAGTTTTATTTTGCATTTTAGAGCACAAGCACTAATAGATATTGGCTAAACAAGGCAATGCAGTCTCACAATGAAAACAGACTTAGCATTAAAACTTCTCTGCCCTTGAAACTCACATTCATTGAAACAGCATTGAAACCCACATTCAAAGAAAATACATTTTGTCAGTGGCAGATAAAGATTAACTCTGAGCTGTTTTCAAATCACAGGCCCCTTGCACACAAAACATACACATGCTCTTTGATACACCTTCCTGATTATATTAAATTATATTCCTTGTACAATACAGTATAGTTCTAGAGGACATTTCAAATTTATTGTTTTGAACATTTTTCCAGTAAACAATGAAACAAGATGCATGCACTAATAATGACAAAACTGCCCAATTCAGAACATTTCCATCATAAAAGTCTACTCATACTTCTACAGTCCACCAGTATGCACAATCTCTGAAGAAGTAAAAGTCATCTAAATAATTCCACATTAAAGAGATCTGTAACTAATGAAGAGGTTGCTCCTAGCAAACAACTTTATATTTCATTGTTTCATCTACAAATAAAGTGCCTGTTGCCCTTGAGGAATAAATTGCTTATGTTACACTAAAAAAAATAAGCTAGTAATATTGCAATAGGGAATGGATGGTAAACTGATAACAGGTTCATAGTTACTATGTATCTTTGCCAAAAAGGACTGCAGCATCCACCCCTTTTGTAATACAGTACAGTATCAGCAATGCACCTACCTACTGTGGGAGTAGAACCCACAGCCTTCAGCATCAAAAGAAAGTACACTACCTGTTGTGCTATTAACAATGCAAGCAGACACAGAATAAGCAGTACTAAACTTTTGCTCTCCTGCAGCTCTCAGCTCCTTGTAAAATCTACTCAACACTCAGCTGTATCTCTGAACTTTGCAGCACAAGAAATCTGGAAAAAGACAAAATTTATGGGGGGAGGGGCAAAAGCCCAAAATCCAGGGACACATTTTAAGCATTGCTTGTATAATGTTGGAAAGTTGCTAGAATAAAATGCTGTGTTACCACCATACATTTCACTGCCAAGGATTGAACCCAGGGCCCTGTGCAAAACAGTCAGAGCAACATACCACTATGCCAAATCAGCTGTTTTGTGAAAGAGAGGAAGACTGAAATGTAAATGGCTACCATTTAGTGAATTCAGTTCTCACCATAGCTGTCAACCTCTTAGCACAAAACACCTGAACAAAGTCAATAATGGGGGAATACAGCCCCCAAACATATTCAGTGAATTCAGCTCTCACCATAGCTCTCAACCTCTTAACAAAAAACACCTGGGTAAAGCAGGTAATGAGGGAATACAGCCCCCAAACATATTCAGTTCTTACCATAGCTCTTAACCTTAGCACAAAAAAACCTGGCTGAAGCCAGTAATGGTGGAATACAGTTCCAAAAATAGGGACAAATTTCAAATATCCATCTTATAAACTTAAAAATTTGCTAGAATAAAAGGTTTTGTGTTACCATGTACTTTCTGAAGAATATGAAGTCTGAAAATCAAATGCTTGTCATTTTTATTTAACATTTGTTAGCCAGGAAAGTCTGACTTGGAAAAAAAGCCAATTTTCATCAGAGGCCCAGGGAGAAACACTCCAGACACATGTCTTTGTAAGATGGAAGGACACCGGAGCACACCCACAGGGAGGAAATGCAGACTCCACACAGAAGGCACCCCAGCCAAGAATCAAACCAGCAAACCTGTAGTTGTCAGGCAACAATGCTACCACAGCACCACTGCACTACTGGCTTCTTAAAGACACAAAATACAGAAACCACAGATTTTATGAGGAACGGAATAAATATAAGACAAAAATCTGCAAAGATTTTACAAATGGTGGTGGGTAGGGAATTCAGGCTCTTGACATCTGGGCTCAAGGTACAGGGTTCAAGCCTGTTCTCTACCCACCACCATATAGCAACTGGGGCATTACACACACACACCCTTAGTAAAGTCAATTGTATTCCTTAGTTCCATACCTCAAAATACATAAAACTTGTCTGTAAAATCTAGTTCCTCAAAGTCCACAACCCCCCTTAGTAAAGTCCATTCTATTCCTGAGTTCCATACTTCAAAGTCCGTAACATCCATGTAGTTCCTCAAAGTCCTTATCCATAATATCCATCTAGTTCCTTACCTGAGACCATCCAAAAGCCCACAATGAGAGCAGAGCAAGCTAGGTGCTACCCAACCTGTGGACATTGCAGTCCGATCCCCTTCCAGCCTATGCAATTGTAATTGCATTGACTTCTGGGATAGTGCTGCTGAATGCTCTCTTCCTAATCCAGACTAATGGTGAGACAGTCTGGATTCTGTGTGCATGCTCCAGAGTGGTTCACCAGAAGTCAGGATATTGGGAAATACAGCGCATGTGTGATGTTCCATGACTTCCGTTTGTTTTTATTCTTTTATTTTTTGTTTTACAGCTGAGGGGGCTGCAGTCCTGCAGCCCAATAGCATCAGCCATCCCTGATTAACAGATTCTAGTCATCACTAAATTGAGAAATTTCATAATGAAAAGCTAAGGTGGAACTTTAGAACTATATCACAGGCAAATAGTAAAGTAAGCCCAATTGATTATATATGTAGATGTTTTTTGTAAGGGGTCATCAGTGTTGTGAAAAAAAAAACAAAAAAACTTCTACTTGAGATGATGGAAGAATGATCTTCTAGTCCTTTGGCTATAAAGCTGTTTCATTATAAGCTCCCTTTTGGAACTTCTGTTTAATTGGACATTTTGTTTTCTTCTTCTTTTTTTCACATTTAAAAATGCATGTTTCATTCATAGTTATTTCAGTGATTATGTTAATTTTTTTTTAAATTTCTATATTCTTTGTGACATGCTTCATATGTTTGAACTAATTGGTGAAGTAAAGCCTTTCAGTCCTGATAATTCTTTAAAGATTCAAGCCTCTTACTGTGGAATTAAATATGTGGAGGATATGCTTTTTTGTTAATAGGTTCCACTATAATACCAGAAAAAATAATTTCTGACAGAAAGTTGTTGAACAGACTATATTATAATATCCCATCAAAACACAGGCGCTCTAAATACAGAACTGCTTGGTCATATTGTACTTTCACGGTGCAAATCTGATATAAACACACGTAATCTCACATAAATGAGTTGCATTCAATGAGGGTTTGTGAAAACAAAAGAAAGAAATCAGCCACTGTGCACCCCTTACTTTATTAGTCTCATTTTAAGATCACTGAAACTGTAAGAAACAGTGAGGAGAGGTCAAATAGTTATTTTAGGGAAATATTAAACTGATAATTTGGCACTCTATAGCCCATTTGAGGCATAAACTGAACATTGATCATTTAATGTCACTCTTTCTTTTAGCCAATGAGATCTCAGAATGAATATAAATTCTTACAAGTTGCTATACACATAGCCACTGAACTGAATTGTATAAGTGGAAGCATATATGTAACACAATAAATACGTGCTCCAACCAGAAAGATTCTGGCAGGACATAGAACTCTGTATACAAAAATACAAAAAAAATAAATACTTTAGTTGTTTTGTTGAATATTATAATAATACCTATTTTTAATTATTTGTATAAAATTGTTATGATATTTCTCTTATATGTTAAAACAATAAACTTGTTTTGAAAAAAAAAAATACAAAAAAAATTGCTCAAAGCATCATTGAACATATGCATATTACCCCAACAATGAAAACGCTTGTTAGAATGGCTCAAAATCTACAGCAATTCTTCATTTTTTAGGGTAATGTATGGAAGTCCAAAAGTGCCCTGAAATGTGATTTATGTAAATATTTCCATGCACACATTTTTGTGTTTTGCCAGGAATTACATTTTTATGCCAGTCAGCAGTAGTTGTCATGAAAAGGCACCTATTAGTAGCAAATTGTAGAAAAGTTCCCCTTCATGCTATGTCTATATATTTATTTAACTATTCCTATAACATTTATCGGAACCATAGCTAGGTCACCTGGTATCATGTGAAGTTCCCCCAAAATGGCACACCTCTCATTGCAAAGTTCTTGCTAGTTGGGTTGAGGCTGTCATTTTCACTAAGGGCTGTATTTATTCATTTATTTATTAATTCATTCTTTATTTAAAATATAAAAATACTGAATATTCAGCTCACAGTAACTGGATTCTCTCAGTCATAGTACTAAAGAAATAAAAGGGTTGCATAGCTGTTTCTGAAATTAGCCTGGCTTGCAGGCATGCACTTAAGATCTTAATTGGGCAGTTATGCCTTCAAACAAAATATGCTCAGTGTAAAATGCAGTTTTAACTACATTGATTTATTTAGGGACTTGGTTGGCTGTAGGATCACCCTGTTTCATGACTGCAATGTGTGCCCACGTGTACATGGCTATTGACGAATAAAGGAGGGGAAATGTTAAGGAAGTAAAAGCCAAGGAATCCCCAATAGCTTTTCCTTTGTAGACAGTGAGTCTAGTACTGAGATTGATAAACCTTACTTGTATTTTGAGAAATGGAAAATGGGAGAAATTTTAAGGCAATCTTTGAACCTGAACTTTCAGTTGTATAGGAAAACTCAGATGAGCAAAAACAAGCATTATACCCGAGGGTTCATCAGCTAAAATACTTGGAAGTCAAGGTCAGGGGGTCATTGGTTGTAATGTTAGGAGGACAAAGTGCTGTTGTGCTGGTAATAATGATTCCTTAAGTAACTGGAGTTGGTACCCACTGTGCACAAGTGTACCTCTCAGCTGTCCTTGATTTTACAGAACATCTTTGATTTTGCCTCACATTTTTGCACTGTCCCTTGTAAAATGTTTAATTTTCTTGTAAAGTACTTGTAATCTGTCAGTAATGCCAGACATTAGAGCACCATACTAATACAAGGCTGGCCTTGGTTTTTGTTGTCAGACATCTACGACATATATAATCTATAATGTAGCTATAATGAATGGGTACCAAGGCACTCTATAGATGAAAGTGACTGACCTTATAAGATGTTTGCTCATAGGTAATGGTCTTTAACTTATCACAGTAGATCCCTATTGCATTCCAGTTATCCCTACCTGT
Organism: Protopterus annectens; assembly: GCF_019279795.1. Taxonomy (NCBI): domain Eukaryota; kingdom Metazoa; phylum Chordata; order Ceratodontiformes; family Protopteridae; genus Protopterus; species Protopterus annectens. Next base: position 1,147,562,018 of record NC_056743.1, on the reverse strand, counting down.
TCAACTGCTTCTTGCAGCCCCTTTTGATTTGGAGCTGACAGTTGCCACTGGTTAAATCATCATATACTAAGTGTGTTAGCACTTCAGAGATGATCACAAATGTGGTATCTGCATTCATTTATGAAGGCATATTATCACCATGGCTTCATAAAGGAATGGTTATACTGTGACCCACCTAAATACAGATCAGCTGACATTTTTGCCTCACCGTAGTTATGCCTTTGACATTTTTATTTATTCATTTTGGCCTTAGTATTTTTACACTACCATTACATTAATGTTAGTGGTGTCTGGTATCTTCAAAGTAAGGAAAGGCTGTAGGAAGCATCTGAATGGGTGGGGCTAATTAGAATGGTATAGGGTTTGACTGCAACAGGCGATTGACCTGTGATCAAAAAATAGATGGTGTCAGTCACTTCCATCCACAGACTACATCAGCACCTATTCATTATAACCAGGTGAAGGACCAGATGAGAAGGCAAGCAATGTGGAAAAAGCATAAATATAGTTGCAAGTATAGAAAACGTCTGGAAGAACCTCATGTTGATCAGGAATGAATGCAGAAATGGTTAAGGAGAGATGAATTTAAACCAAGAGATGATAGGTTAATATTGGTGGCCCAAGATAGTGGGCTATGTACACGTTGGTTTGCAAAGTCCATTGAACATGTGAGACAAACAGACAAATGTAGGATTTGTAAAACAGAATTGAAACAGTTGCACACCTCGTTGCTAGTTGCAACATACTAATGGCAGAAGGACTGTATACTGAAAGACATAATAATGTGGCGAGGCTGTTGCACTGGAGATTGTGCAAACCTTATAGTATTGAAGTGGCTAAAAAACACTGGAAATATGATCCACAAATTATAATAGAAAATGATGAAGTCTACATCACATGAGATCACCTATCAACAACATTTCAAAAGATAGATGCTAGAAAAACAGATATAGTGGTCCAGGAAAAGAAGACAAAAGTCGCATTGATCGTTGAAATCACCACACTCAGTGACTGCAGTGTTCTGCATACAGAGAGACACAAAGTCATAACATATTAGGATTTGCAGGTAGAAACAAGATCAATGTGGAAAAAATACCCAGATAGTTCCAACAGTAGTAGGAGTAATTAGTCTTATAAAAAAGAGTCTACAATCATATTTAGCTATGTTACCAATACATGTAACTCCATTCAAATTGCAGAATGAGTCATTACTGGGCACATTGCATGTGTTTCCAAGGGCACTACTGGCTGACATGAAAAAGTGAAACAATACTAATTTCATTAACTTTAATCGTACTTTCACATAAGAATGGGGTCCATTCCTGTCACAGTATTAGAAACCCAAAAGATTTGGAGAAATTAAAAAGGGAGTAACCACATTATGAATGATATACACCTTAGGTAAAAAAGACTCTAGGCAAAGGACTCCATGGCACCCCACCCCATACATACTGGTCTTCCTGAACCTTCCAAGTGCCCCTCTCCATTTTCCATTATCAAGGCCCCTCACAATAGAGACTGATTACTTCTTTCTTGTTTTCACAAACTCTGTCTTACTTTTTAGCTTTTTCCTGTATCTTCTTAACGCACACTAATTTGCCAAAACTGCACTGTAATAAGTGTAGAGGAAGTAAATGAATTATGTTGGGGGTCTGGGACTGCTACATCACCAGAAGTCACAAGGTTTTGGATTTTTTGAGGTGCAGCTTAGAATTTCTTTAAACAGCCTCTTGTGACAGGCTAAAAAAAGATGAAATTAAAGAAAGAAATTCAGTCTTATTTTTCTTTCTAGAAGGTAGGTAACATTTAAAGCTTAGTGTTCAGAGATGATAAAATAAAATAATTGTTCTGAATAAATCAAGATGACAACTGCTAGTGAGGATATATAAATTCTGAATAGGAAAAGTGCCTGCCTCCCTACCCAGACAATAAAAGATAGTTACCTTTTTTGTGCCACTCTAGTGTTATAGTGGGATGAAAGTACAAGCACAACGTGGCTGCAGGCATGCGTTATATGCTCAACTGGAGCCTGTAAACTATGTGTAACCTGTAATCATTTTGTGATTTTTACTGTATGTCCTACCTTGGAGCTTTTCTCCCTAGGCCTCCACTGAAAATGGACATGTATCCAGTCAGACTATCCCGATCAACAAATGTAACATAAAATAAAATAAAATAAATAAAATAATTATATAGCTGAGGGTCTGGATAAACCACACCACATGGATAAGACCTATTCAATGACAGGAATATATGCAGATACCTCACAGAATGAAAAACAAAAGAGTAAGTACTGTGAAACAGCAATGCTATATGCTGCAACACTGTGCCAGTGATCAGTTGCATGCAAACATTTCCTGCCCAAACCAGTACAGGCAGGTATTAATTTTGTACAATGCTGATTTTTGTGATGCCAGGTGAAAAGCAATTATGTCCAACTTGCTACTTTTACACTGCAATCCACTCCCCAAACACAGTAATTTTTATCACATATAACCCCCTGAACCAATCAGTTGCGACTATTTTATTGTCTGTGTACACTACAGGTGTTTGTGTTAAATACAGCCACAGTACTTTTTCCAGCTGGCTTCACACAAATGCTCACTTGTTCTGGAAAGTCAACATAATGACTAGTTAACTTGAATAAATAACAGTTGGTCAATCACTAGTATTTACCAACAGCACCCATACTCTGCAATTAAATCAAAATGTATTGAGTGTGCATACGTCAGGTATGAGATTGGAATAAGATTGTAATAAGATAAAAATAATTAATGACCAGAGTCATTTACTTTAAACTGCCATGTATATTTCAGTTTGCTATTGTCAAAACAATACAGTGCACATCCAATTCAAAAAAAACATTTCACACACACCCCTACACCTATACACCCCTCCCACACACAGATGTATACACACATACACACATGACCATCACTTATAGCCGCTGACATGATTGTGACTGTACATCTCAGATGTTTGATAGCAATCAAACAATGCGTCTTTTCAACTCACTGTTGTCTAAAATAGTTTGCAGTTTCCCTCCTCACCTCTCAACTTTTTTGCTCAGGAGTAAAGAAAAAGGTTAAAAATTAATGAGGGGGAAAAAGGACCAAAATTAGGAAACACATATAGCCATTATATACTTAGAAATTTGCTAAAATAACAAAGTTTGCATTAGCATATTTTTCATGAAGATTTTTATGTCTGAAATTCAAATGTCTGTTATCATTTAGTGTCTGCATTCCTTGTTAAGTTGGTGAAAAAACAAAAACCTTTGCATGAAACACACCAAAATATGAGACAAAAATCAGAGGATTTCAGTGAAATTAGGAACACTGCAGAACATCTCTGCCCTCCATACATATGTACATAATATATATATATATATATATATATATATATATATATATATATAAATGTATATTATAAACATGTGAATGCACACATATACAGGTACACACACACACACACACACACACACACACACACACACACACACACACACACACACACACACACACACACACACAAACACACACACACACACACACACAAAAAACCATCAATCAGTTGGAGACATTGATATGACTGTGACTGCATATGTCTCCAAAGTTTGATACCTAACAAATGAATGGATAAATATATATGAATAACTGTGTATCTTCTCAGCGTAGTGCTGTCAGAATAAAATGTACAACCCACTGCAACTCCCTGCCAGCTGACTTCTCAACCTCTTAGATCAAGAATGAGACAGAAAGCTAAAAAAGTGAGGAACAAAGGATAAAAATCAAGGGCACATGCAGCCCTTAAATTCTAAGAGAGTTGAAAAAACAGCATGTTTTGTATCAGGTAATTTTTCTGAGGACAATTAAGTCTAATGCTCCGATATCTGTCATTATATCTCAGAAAAACAAACACAAATATTGCAAGAAACAGACAAACAAATTAGAGGGAAAATCAGAGTATTCTGCAAAAGAAGGGACGGTTCAGGCATTTATGCTCCCACCCAACATGCGTGCATATATTATCATACACACACACACACACACACACACACACACACACACACACACACACACACACACACACACACACACACACACACACACACACACACACACACACACACACACACACACACACACACACACACACACACACACCGCACACGCACACATGCACACACAGATGTGACCATCAATCAATTACAGTAGTTCATATCAATTTGACTGTATACCTGCAAAGTTTCTTTACAATCAAATGAATGAATAAATGAATGAAACTGACATGCAGGAGTGTATCTTCTCAGCTCACTTCTTTCAGAGTACAGTATACAACCCACTGCAACCCCCCCCCCCCACACACACACACACCCCTATCACTCACAATCTTAGCTCAATTCCCAAACTGCATGGATGGCTATGTCAATATAAACCAGACTTTGCAGCTATCACCGAAACCCGGCTAAAACCATATATCAAAGATTCTGCATTTCTACCCCCAAACTACTCCTGCCTCAGAACTGATAGACTATATAAAAAAGGTGGAGGCATAGCCTTGTTATCCCCAAGCACCTTCACAGTTATCCCATATTCCAAACCAATTCTCCACTGCAGAGCTACTTGTTACCTTCCTAAAACTTAATGATTGCAAAAAGCTTTACATCATAGTCATATATATCCCCCCAGGCAATAATATTCCTATTCTTGAAGATATTCTTGCCTGGCAACCAACAATATAAAAAATGACACCATCATCCCAGGTGATGTCAGTATTAACTGGCTAGGTATTTCTAATAACAAACCCTCTTCAGATATTAACCGTCACATCTATACGCAGCTAATCTCTCACATCACTAGACCCAACAATAAGGAAAGCAAAGGCTCAGTCTTGGATTGGATCTTGGTATCTTACCCAGAAAAAAAAATCACCTCCTCAGGGACTCTCCCAAATAGTATAAGTGATCACTACCCAACATTCATTATACCCAAGCCCACCTCCATAGAAAACTTGCACCAATATCGATACACCAGAGATCTAGTCCATTTCTCCCCAAACACCTTCAGTGACATCTTGCAGAACAATAACTGGAGCCCACTAATAGTTCTCCCACTCAATGAAGATGTACATTTTTTTAATTCTACACTTCTTAGGATCCTAAATAGTCTTGCCCCGCTCCAGATAAAAAGGATTAAGACAAAACATGCTGTTTGGCTTACAAAGTCCACAAAGCAAGTCATGTCTTCCAGGGACAAAGCCTGGAAAGTGTGGCAAAAAAAAACATTGTCTAACCTCACTCAATATAAACAACTTTGCAATCAGGCTAAATGCCTAGTTATCAGAAACAACAAATAATACTTCCTGGCTGCCCAAGACCAACATAGACTAATCCCCAAGAATTTCTAGGGGGCAATCAATCTCTTCTCCACTCCAGGACTAACAGCAACCCATGTCCTAACCCAGAAAAAACCCTCTCTGAGATAGCCTCCCTCTTTAACACATATTCCATCAACACCAGCAAAAAACTCACTACTACCTTCCCACCCATTTAACTGACCCACCAGGAACTCCATCTGCCCCTCAAATCCTTTACCTTCTTTCACACTAATACCCATACCCACTTCTACCATCAAAAACATCTTCACAAACTTAAACCCTGTACCAATGCCCCAGACAACTTACCTGCAGTATACTTACAACTCTCAGCCTCCTCCATTGCTTATCCTATCAGCATCCTCCTCAACATGTCCATTCAGGAATCCTGCATACCTGATATCTGGAAAAAGCATTTATCCTTCCACTTCATAAAGGCAGCAACAACTCGGACATCTCAAACTTCTATCCTATTGCCATTCTCTCCCCAAGCTCCAAAATACTTGAGAAATGTATTCACAATCAGCTCCTCAGTCATCTGATACAGCACCAAATCCTCTCCCCCACTCTACATGGCTTTACGCCTGGACATAGTACTAACACTGCCCTCATTTCCTTCCTGGACACAGTAAGTAGAGCTTGAGATACTGGCTCCCTAGTCTCAGCACTTTTCCCTAGATTTATCAAAAACATTTGACACTATCTCCCACTCCCTTCAGCTTACTAAACTCTCTAACCTCAGTCTTTCTCCTTACACCCTACAATGGTTTACTAACTATCTCAGTAACAGGCAGCAATCCTATAAAAGGCAACACTCTACTTCCCCTTTTATAACTACAAAGACAGGCATTCCTCAAGGTTCAATACTGGGACCTCTCTTATTCAGCATATTTGTCAACAACTTTCATTCCTCTCTCACCCACAGTACTGCTATCCAATATGCAGATGACTCAACCATCATCTGCTCTTCAAAATCTGCCACTGCACTGCAGCATCTCACCAAAAAAGCATTTACTTCCACCGAAACCTGGATGTCCCAGAACCATCTTGCCCTCAACCCCAATAAAACAAAACTTTTAATGTTTAACCCCACAAAATCCAGCCATGTTGACAAGTCACTATTCTCAGTTTGGTCCCAAAACAACACCATCATTAAAGTCGTCCCTAGTACAAAATTGCTAGGTGTCATCATCAATAACAAATTAACTTTCAACCTTCACATCTACAGCAACATCAAAAACTATGTGCCCTGTATAGACACAACTATTTTCTTTGCCTTTCTGCAAAAAAGGCTCTTGCTTCATCCTTCCTGCTCTCAACACTTCTACATGGCACTCCCATGCTTACCAATCTACAGTCCTACTTGAAAACAAAACTAGACTCATGTTACAACAAAGACGCTAAATTTGCTACAAATGCAAAATTTTCAACCCATCATTGCACCAACTAAACTGGCTAGAATCTCCTCACTATCTCACTTTCCTACAATTAACCACAGCCCACAAGCTTATCTTCCACCCAGAAACCTGTCTTTTCCTCTCCTCCATACTGATCAAGTACCATCCTAACCAACACCTCATGTCCGAAAACAAAATGTTACTCTCCATAGAGAAACCTAAGCCCTCAACCAGCCAAATGTTGTATTCCTATACTGTCTCTAAGGCATGGAATAATCTCCTCCCTTCACTCAAAACTATCAGCAATCCTACCTCCTTTAAAAAATCCCTTGAACTACATCTCTCCTCTCACTGGTTATACTTTAACACACAACCTAAACTCCTAACTTCTCCCCCTGATGTTACAAATTTAACTAATCTATTACTATCATTTCCTTCCCTTCACTCTGCCCACTTACTCCCTTCCCTGCCACTCTAGCCTAACTTTTGCCATCCTTAGCCCTTCAATCTCCTCCTATACTTACTGTACTTAACATCCCCACTGCATTGAACCTTGCAGACATAGTACACTCATGTGAATTCAAATATACGCCATTTATTACCTCTATTTTTCCATGACAGTAATTATCTTTACTGTTGTTTTATTATTTTCCTTTCAATGTAATAGCATTACTCAAAATTATTTGTTATATGTATAAATATTCTCTTTGTATGCAATTATTGTGGAGCTTTTCTCCTCAGGCATCCACTGAAAATGGGCTCTTTTGAGGCCCAGTGGATTTTCCCGGTTAACAAATACAATTAATACATAATAAATAAATAAATAAAAATCAAGCATGAATTTTTAATTTACTAGAACAAAATTCAGAAATGTTATGAGGAACAGAGGAAAATATGAACCAAAATGAGACACATTTTGAAAACTCAGCAAAAACAAAGAGCATCTCTGCTCCCACACATACATATCTTACACAAATACAATTGTACAGACAACACACACACACACACACACACACACACACACACACACACACACACACACACACACACACACACACACACACACAAACACACACACACACCAAACACGAGCACATAATTAAAATTAAACGTGTTCCCTTCTACATACAGGATAAGTAGCACTCATAGGGCTAGTAAAAAGCAGAAAAAATGCTTTCACACTTTTGCAGTACTCCATTACTTTCATATTTCACTTTCAGTCTGAGGCTTCGTGAGTTAACAGAAGCAGCCTGAGGAAATAAAAATGTCTCATCACTTCTTCATACAGGAGCCTAATGGTCTCCTTTTTGTGACATATTTGGTTTCTGTAGTAGGCAGGAACACCTGCAGTAAAGAGCTATTGCCTTATTCCAAGTTTGGAGAAAATGTAATACCAGGGTATTTTGAAAGCAGCCAGACAAATAAATTAAGCCAGTCCCCCCCCCCAGAGCTTACAAGTTCTCAGAACTCTGCATATGCACATGTGGTGTTCTGTGGTCCACAAAGATAATGGTGAATCTAACATTTTATAAAATAAAAAAGTAAATAAAAATAATGCAGGTTCTTTGTTCTGTCTCTTTTTTCACAAGGAGGTGGTTGCAGATTAGTAGCTAGAACCATATGCCAGCAATGATTAATATGATCTTTGACTGTCTAGGAATGAGAACAACACAAGCTTTGACTGCATATACTTTTGGCTCTCAGATAATTTGCTGTATCTGTGTAATATAATCTTTGCAAAAAATGCAAATAAGAGACAATGAATTCTACTGAAGACACAGACTAGGAAAAAACAGGATGTGAAAATGCAATCCTGTACTCCTGTTGAAATTTCAGTTTGATATCCAATGAGTTATATAAGCAGGACACAAAACTGCATTTAAGTTAAGGGTAACATTTGTCATTGTGATAGCTATTGGGTTACACTATTTTAGCCTATCATCTAACTCAGACTATGAAGCATTTCCTCAAATGGTAGCACAACAAAAATGCATCTCATTGTGGTATCCATCTTGCCAGTGCTCTAGAGATTTTGCAAAACTGTGAAAATCTAGTGCTCAGGTTGTTAAACTGCTATAGCAGTTCCAGGAAACTGGTGCACAGCCAGATCACGGTCATGTTGGGCCCAATGTAGGGCAACATAACAATACCTGCAACTAAGTCACTGTCCCTTTACTTGGCTGCCTAGTCTTCTCAGTTACCCTAAAATAAAGTTCAGATTCTGAATGCAGATTCTAGTTTTTGTGCTTTCTTTTTTAAAGAAATCATAGATATTTGGATTTATTTTTTTAATTCAAATCTTAAAATTGAGGCCCTTTGCTAAACAGAAAATAAAACTTACCCCCGGATTCACTAATCCTCCATGTAAGACTTAATAAGTCTTACTCGGAGGCTGCAGTTGAACGGTTTGACATCAGCATGCCATGAATATTCATGAGGGCACGCTGACTCAACCGTAACTCTTACACGGACTGAGTAGGAAAGCAGGGGGCGTGTCCGCCTGCCAAGCAGTCTAAATGTGCATGCCCCTGCAAGATTTTAAAAAGCATAATGTCAACACACAAGAGCGAGTTCGCTCAAATGTACTTGCACCCAACATCACACTCCCTGACACTGTAAACCCCCATCACACTTATATAAAGTAAATAATTATATTTCTTTTTTTTAAATCCACGATATAGCTGCCTGTATTTGCGCGGGTGTGCGCGGGTGTGCCCATTGCTTAGCTAGAGTTAGCAATTCTGACATGGAAGAGCATAAGAAAGAATGTTTATGCAAATCACACCAAGTTGCAATAGCATAATGGTAGAGCATATGCACAAAGAGAAGGCATTCACGGTTCGAGTCCTACCACTCCCCTTCTTATTTATGTTTTAAATCAGTATTTGAAATAATACCAGACATATATGATTACAATTTTATTAAAAGCAGTGACATGGCCAATGTATCAGTGAACAAAATATATATTTTTAAAGGATCCAGATATATAATAGCCTGCTGTTAAGCAACGCTTTACACAGCTAAACACAGGTGCCCATAGTTTAATAGCACTTTACCCAGCTAAACAGAGGTGCCCATAGTTTAATAGCACTTTACCCAGCTAAACAGAGTTGCCCATAGTTTAATAGCACTTTACCCAGCTAAACAGAGTTGCCCATAGTTTAATAGCGCTTTACCCAGAGCAATAGAGCTGCCCAAAGTTTAAAAGCATTTTACCCAGCGCAATGTGTTTGCGTGGACGTGTGCGCCGCTCCAACCAGGGCACCGTGAAGCAAAGTAGAGCTAAGTTGCTTAAATGCAGCCACACCCCCTAGCCTGTCTAGACAGTATTAAAATAAAAGAATGACAAGGTTCGAACCCAGGACCCTGTGCATCATAATCAAAGTACAGAACCACTAAGCCATGACAACATAGAGGAAGCAGCTACTATTAACATTCATAAACTTATGAATGGTAGTTTAACCATTACTAAGCAGGACTGCAGTCAGCCGAGAATTTTACAAAACGGCCAATCACAAAAAAGTGCAGGGAAATGCAGCATATTTAAGCCCCATAGGCGGGAGTACTCGCCATAACTGATTGTAGCTCACATTTGCAGTCAGAATGGCAGGTGCAGGAGAGGGTTCACGCTTCCGAGCACAACGTTGGGGCATCGAGGAGTCCAAATACATGGTTTGGCTCCTTGTCCACCATCACGAGTCAAGACTCCTGCAGGGCCAGTTCCAAGGGACGGAGTACAAGGCAGAGGCTTGGAACCGGTTAGCTCGCGACTCCACCAGTGCCACAGGCATTCCTCGGACTGGTGAGCAGATCTGTCACCACCATGCAGACCTGAAGAGACAAAAGCAGGACTGCCTGAACCAGTGGATACAGGAGGCCCATGGGATGCAGAATGCTCCACAACTGAGTATGTAGCCATTGAATGCACTATGTAAGAATTGATAATGGAGTATGTATAACGGATAGGTATGTCTCAGTATCCCTTCAATTACTTTACAGCTGCTGGTGACTGTGCTACGAATCAGCAAGCCTATGCTGATAGGCTGCTAAGGCTGCACCACCAGGCAGGTTAGTGATTATTCTGCATGTATTGTTATATAAAATATGGGAGAGAGCATGAAAGAAAGTGTTGTAGTCCAGTAAAACAGCCATAGAATTGCCTGAATAAGTCCTGTGCATGTACTGTCAGATAAAAACGTCAGAGAGGCAGAAAAAGAGTGTAGTAATCCATTAAGAAAGGTAACATATGTCTGGAATAATATCTCTGCAGGCACTGTCATATAACATAAGTGAGTGAGCCTGAAAAAAGATTGTTCTAACCTATTAATAAAGGTATAATATGTCTTGAACATGTCTGCCATAAACACCGTTAAAACAAATAAAGGAGTGAGCCTGTGGAAAAGTGTGCAATGTCATTAATAAAGGTCTAAAACCCAGAGTGTGTCTGTGTCACAGAGTCTGAAATGTTGTTCTACCCTTGCATTATACAAACAGTACTGTTTGAAAATGTGCTGGCAACCCAGAGTTATGCAGTCCCATATAAAGTGGGTGATGGAAGTGCTAGTAACTGTGAAACATATATACAGTCCACAATAGTCAGTTACTGGCTGGCATGAATAAGTAAACCTGGCACACGTGTAGCATGTAATTATTCCCCATAAATGTGAGTGTGTGTCAAGAAATGCAGGGTTCTGTACAAATCGAAGTGAAAATGTCATGTGAAAACATCCCAGATATGTAGATAAAGAAATATAAATGTAAACAAGAAATATGTAGTAGTAACATCTGCATCCTGGACAGTTAGTATGTCAGATATAGGTCAGGCATATATTGAACTAGCCAAACCCATGACACAACCTAATGTACGGTGGCAAGTGTAATAATACAGGTAGGGGATATACACTTGCAGTCACTGGGAATGTAGTGTAGACTAAAAAGTCATTATAAGATGTTAACCAAGGTTTTTTCTACACCCTACCATATGTGCATAAACCATGCAATTCCACACCTCAATGGGTATGTGTAATCTTAAATATTTGTTGGGACATATGTCGTATTGTTTTATAAATATTTGCATTGATGTTGATGCATGTGCCCTGTTCAAACACCACGTTCATGGTGGCCTGTTGCTACCAAACATCCCTGCATACTGTTTTAATATCCACTGTCGTTCAATATATCCATGTGTTATGCTTGCTGTTCAACTGTTGGAACCTTGGTGTGTTGGGTTAATAGGAATATTACTGCATGCTGTTACAACTAATCTGGAATGCTGTTGTTTATGTTGTAATTAAACACACCTAATCACAGAACGTATGGGAAGGCTGATCCCAGTGGACCCACCTGTCCCTCCTCAGTTGGCGAGTGCACCTGGCACCAGCGGCTCTGGTGCCCAGCCTGGGCTCCCCTCCTCTGTTGGTCCTGTGCCACCTTCGGGTGGAAGTGCTGCAGGGGATGGGGCTCATCCTCCCCATGCAAGCATGGGCAGAGGAGGGCCACCTGTCACCCTTGCTAGGGTCCGGGCTGTGGTGCGTAGGGAGATCCAGCATTCAGTCACTGATCCCCTACTCCAGCTCGAGGTGAGAGTGGCGTGTCTCTCAGGTAAGTCTGCCCATCCTATACAGCCCTCAGCACAGCCACCCTCGGGGCTATGAAGGTGCAGTGGTGACTGCCCATGGGTAGGGATCTCAGTTCCACTGTTACCATCTGTGGGCTCATGGGCTTGCAATTTCCAAACATCCTTCCCCGTCAATTGTGTTCACCCACCCCATGTGTCAAACTCCGCCCCTGTATGCGTTTTGTTTGTCTTGTCTGTTTACCTCCCCAACCTACCTCCCCAAATATACCTACTTCCTCTACCTCACATTCCACTCTCACCTGAAAAAAAAAAATTAAAAAAAAAGGGCAATCTGTTCCCACAAAAAAATTATGCCCCATACATAGCTGCTCAATTCGCACACATGTCCGCTGGACATGTAAACTGATAATTCTAATTGGCAGTACAACATATTTTGTTGTCCTCACCCCTCTCTCAGGGGTGGAAGGTTTCAAATGTCACACCAAATTTCAAACATATGCACAGCTGTTGCTGGTAAAGAAATGGGCAGCTATGGACCTTCCCTACACCCATCCTGCACATCCCGAGCTGGTTTCCCTACTGTCTTTCCCTCTTTGTGCCCCCTTTTTCACCACTTTCCTATCTCCCCATTTTCTTTTCTTTAAAAGAAATTAGCGCGGGGGTTAGTGGGAGTAAGCACTTTTAAGCAGTAGTTAGCGGGAGTGCGAGAGTGTGAGCTTGTGTGTGCTTAGCTAAGCATTGCTCAAACCCACGCAAACCCGCTTACAACTGCTTAAAAGTGCCCTAGTCACTCTGTATGACAAGGCCCTTGTACTGCTCAGCAGCAAAATAAAAAAACCTTATCAGTCTCAAACCCAGGACCTTGGATTCACCAGTCTGCATGAAGTACCACTACACCACAGCAGATATACAATAACTTAGTGCTGAAAGCAATATATCATGCATTACCATGAGTGAATGTAAAGGGAAAATAGGAATGGCATAACACAAATCTTGTTCTGTGGGCCTTAACCAGCAGGTGTTATGAAATTGCATGACATGACTGTGAAAAGAGAATCAGCCATGCTAGTAGGGAATAATGTTACAGTAGCACCTTACTAACCACACACAGTATCAGAGCAGGATAAACACTGGCATATTTGCATAGGCCACAGGCCAGACCTCCCAACAGTGACTGATCTACAGTGATGACCCTGATTTGTAAACAAATGTTAGCTGTGCCCCTCTGACTCCCTGTGAAATGTACTAACAGTAGGCAGAAAGGTGGGGAATCTCACTTAATGACAAATGTCAATAAGTGAGAGTAGACACTGCTTGCATGTCAGAAAAGGTGTAGTAATACATATGCTCTGAATCCACCAAAGTCCGAACTGCAAAATGTCTGAAATATATCACAGGTGTATCCCAGTTATATGTACCTTTCCCTGGGTCTGTTCAAATATATACCTGAGAGTATCTGAGGCCTGGAAGAGTCAGAAACACACAGGCATATCAGCTTGTCTGCTGTTACACACTCTGCAAATAGCTGTAGAATGAATCCCACAAGCATGCAGAAGTACAACACAGAAAGATCAAAGGATGTAGCCATGTACTGCTAGCAACCACCTGTGACAATGCCATTGTTCAGGTGCTGAAAAGAATGCTGTGGTGCACAGTCAAAGAATACTAGGCTGCCCTCTGTCTACCATCTGGATATATCCACAGGTGGGAGCTATTCAGACAGACTACTAGCCTTTATAGACTTACAGGTACACAGCGACTCTGCTTGTTCAGTAAGATAAACATCATGCGATAATACATAATGTACTCTGCACTTCTGCACCCCAACCCAAAGGTACTATATACCCGTGTAGTCAGGTACAACCAAGGGTGTAGGTAGGCATACACAGTAGTGAAATATGTCCAGTTGTCCTGAGCAGACTGTGCTAATGTCAACACAAACAAGCCACAAACTGTTCAGAAGTGAGTAACGTACTAATGACAGGGTAGCAGTTCACAAACAGTGCATGTGCCTGATATTCATAATTGGTAGTACAACATACTTAGTTGTCCTCACCCCTCTCTCAGGGGTGGAAGGTTTCAAATATCCCTCCTAATGTATTGCATATGCACAGCTGTTGCTGGTAAAGAAATGGGCAGCTATGGACCCTCTCCACACCCATCCTGTACACCTCGAGCTGGTTTCCCTACTGTCTTCCCTTCTTTGTGCACCCTTTATCACCACATTCCTATCTCCCCATTTACTTTTCTGTCAAAGAAATGAGCGCAGGGGTTAGCGGGAGTGAGCACTTGTAAACAGTAGTAAGCGGGTTTGCACCAGGGTGTGCATGTGTGCGCTTAGGTTAGCATTGCTAAGATATGATAAGCTAAGCCAAGCTTGGCTTAGTATTGCTAAAATAAAATAAGCTAAGCAAAGCTTAGCTTAGCATCGCTAAGTGTCATGCAAACCTGCACAAACCTGCTTACAACTGCTTAAAAGTGCCTTAGTCACTCTGTATGACAAGGCCCTTGTACTGTTCAGCAGCAAAATAAAAAACCTTGTCAGTCTTGAACCCGGGACCTTGGACTCACCAGCCTGCACAAAGTACCACTACACCACAGCAGATATACAATAACTTGGTGCTGAAAGAAATATAACATGCATTACAATGAGTGGATGTAAAGGGAAAATAGGAAAGCCATAGGAATACATTGCAATAACTACTGTTGTATGCCAGTTAATTCTCTATTTCAAAAAGAAAGTACATACTCCCATGTATCCAGTGTTAGCATTAGGAGGTGTGAGTAAACCTACACACTGAGAAGAGTGTACTGGAAGAAGCAACATTCAGGTTTCAGTACAACATACATTTCACTGGCTACAACCCAGCTTCAGATATGAGACATATACCAACCTTCTGACTGAGACAACAGTGTCCACAGCAAACAAGCATGGTCCCCACCTTGCAAAACTGAAGGGGCTACGCCTACCTAACCTATAATTTTATAGCAGTGTCCTGAAATCACAGTGAGAACTGCAATTACCACACAGCAGGCTGCATGCAATTACTAAATGGTGGGCACCAATTGGTGCAGAGGCCATCACATGCACATGTGCAGATACCTAGAAAAGCAGCCTGCATCTGCTGTCCACACATGCAATAATATCATTGCAACAACTGAGGGGGAGAGAGAGAGAGAGAGAGCACGAGCGAGAGAGAGACAGACAGACACAAACAGGCAGAAGGAGACAGATGCTGAAAACAAACAGCAACACACAGAAGAAACAAAACCAAAAAATAATAAATAAATAAAAAATAAAAAAACAACACCTACAATAGATGGAAGTGAGGAATACAAAGGTAAGGTATGTAACAGATATGTATTTGCTGACATCCAAAAGATGTGTTTGAAGGGTACTCTACATACTGTGAATCATCCATATGTGGCACCAGTCTGTATCTATATGTACATGCACATTTGCATAGGGCAAGGGACATACTGCAACTGTTAGTGAAGGCTGGACAAAAGTATGTTGTTGAAGGCTGATATGTGCACATATGTATGTAGGTTGTAGTGTGTGGCATTGCAGAAAGCAAGCAGTGCCTGTATATGTCATGTGGTGTAAACGTTGTGGGACTGAGCTACAGGCAGTGAGGCCTGCAACAGCTATACAGCCTGAGGACAGCAGAATGCATTCTGCACAACATTGTGCAATAGTATTACCTAACCGTATGTCTCACAACTGTTGCATAAGTGACATCACCACCATGAAAGGTGGGAAGTATATGTGCCTATATGTGCAGCTATATGTACAGCAATGGATGTTTACATGTATGTGCATATATATATATATATATATATATATACATGTATGTATATATATATATATATATATATATATGTGTGTGTGTGTGTGTGTATAGATATATACATATATATGGATATATTTAGAGATATATATGGATAGATATGGATAAATATAGATATATATGGATATATATGGATATATATAGATATATATAGATATATATGGATATATATAGATATATGTAGATATATATAGATATATATATATATATATATATATAGATATATATACATATGTATGGATATGTATGGATATGTATAGATATGTATAGATATGGATAGATATGGATAGATACGGATAGATATGGATAGATATGTATATATGTATGTATGTGTGTGTGTGTGTGTGTGTGTATATATATATATATATATATATATATATATATATATATATATATATATATATATATATATATATACATGAAAGAGAGAGAGAGTGAGGTAGACACAGGGTCATATGTACTGCAACAGGTGCCTGTTGTCCAAGGCATGGACTGAACACCAGTGTTGATACTGCAGTGCCATACCCCTTTCCAAAACACCTTACGCAGTAACTGCCACATAGGTGGTAGCCTGCCTAACACTGATGGTGTCAGAAGGGTACACGGGACACAGGTGGACAGTAGGCTCCCCTTTTGATCATCACAGTGCCACAGTAGTAATGTAATCTGTCTCCGTGGTAAGTGTCATCACAAAAGGTGTGTCATCTAGGGAAATATAGGTCTGTGTTCCCCTCTACTCATCACAATGCCCCATGTGGTATGTACCTCACATGACAACTACAGCAAGTGAAAAGGCCACAGACATACCTAACAAAGAGTAATACTGCCCTCAAATACATGCCCTATGCAGACTGACTCACAAACCACAGCTAGAGTGCGTTGCATACCGCCCACCCAGAGGTTACCACTGCCAGACATACAGAGGTATGTCACATCCATAGTAGTCTGCCAACCACCATGACAACACCTCACAATCCCTCCAGGCTACATGACCTAGGGCCCTAATCCTTGTCACCTCACTAAACAGCACATGCTGGAGTTACAGGTTCCTATCCACAAATATGCCATACTCTGGACTAAACCACCCAGCATGAACAAACAAGGCTCCTCATTAGCAGATGTCATACATACCCCTGATGATTGTTTTGGAGATAGGTAACATGCCCTGGGAGTCACCTCTGTGTATCCAGTTGACAGGAGCAAGTGAAATCACATTACATGTGTGTCAAAGGCCAGGATAGCATATGGTTAGGCTGCTCTAGGCCCTAGGGCCAATAGCGTATTGCCTACCTATGACACAATGCACACACACATGTACTCAGTGCAATACCTGCTATGTGAGGTGGAATGAGTGTGACAGTGACTGTGTGCAAGGTTTGTAAAGGTGTGATAGCTTAGTGTGAGGTTGTGTCTGTCATGGTAGTTTGTGTCCTAGGTGTGAGGCCGGAGAAAGATGTATCAGTTATTGGGAAGCAGACATAGTAGGATGGCATATGTTGTGACGTAGTTCCTTGTGTACGACTGTGGTGTCCCAATGTAGGCTGAAGCAATACATGTATGCTCAGTAAGTGGTACTGCTGGTGACTCCAGCTCACATATGAACTGTTGTACTACCTGAAGCTGTAGGCCTAAACAGCACAGTATGGTGTATGTTCACAGTCCCTGGTAACACTGTCTTGTGTGTTTCCTATAGTCTGCACAGATTACATACCACAGGCATAGGTATCTGTAAGTAGGGGCACACAGTACGATAAGGTACACAGGTAATGCTCATCTGTGTCGGCATGCATCTGTGTGTTGTATGTATGTCTGATGTGTGTTTAATGATGCCTGTACTATGCCTGCGATGACATGTGTGTTACAGGGTATGTGTGTGTACCTAGCAACATGTATACTCTGTTACAGCAGTATGCCAGCTATATTAACAACCGTGCACATATGTTAGGTAGGGGTATGGAATCAAAGACTAGGGTAGTTTATCGGTAATACTGTAAATGTACATGACATTCATTGTATCGGATGACATATTTCTTAATGCATTAGCTTGATATATACCCCCGGGGCGAGGTTGTGCATTGTATCCCAAACAGTGTGCCGACTACTGGTGTATATTGGTGTGTTATATGGAGTGTTGCAGGCACTGTCAGCCAGTTGTGGGCTGAGCACTGATATGTGGTATTGAATGTGTGTATCCTCTGATAGACAGATAGATGCTATATATGGCAGTTAAGTGATATCTGTACTTCATAATGTTAAGTGTGCCACATGACATGCTCACACATATCGTTTAATTGTCTTCCAGGGTTATGGCTCATCAACGTAATCCATCGTATTCAGCTGCGGAGGAGCAGAAAATTCTGAACAGCCTGGTGCAGCACTATAACCTGCTTTTTTCCAAGGCCAGCCAGCACCAGCATGACCTTACTGCACTGTGGCAAGACCTTGTTCGCCGGGTAAATGACATAGGCATGCATAACCGGACATATGAGCAGGTACGCCATCACTGCAGTGATTTAATTAGACATACCCGGCGGCGTGCATCTGATATCCATAGGCAACAGCTTGCTACAGGTGGTGGGGCGGCCATACATCCCCCCCTCACCAGAGTGGAGGAGCTGCTCCTAAGCATGGTGGCTCCTGGCCTACAGCAGCAACAGCGTAACACAGGTGTCATCATGGAGGCCAAAGCCACCCAGCAGGATAACATGAAGCGTGCAGGTAATACGCCCTAGCTGTAGACTACCGTTACCTGTATTGTTAGAATATGCATATGTGAGATGTGTACTGTGTGTTTAGCAGTTGTGCTGCCTAAAGTGTGCAATACTGATATTTGGAATAGTATCCATACACCTGTGACTGTTGACTGTTGTTCCACTGTCATTTAGCACCACTGACAAACTGTGTCATATTCTTCTAGGTCCCTCTGGTGTGACAGCAGGGCAGACAATACATGCTGGTGAGTGTGTTAACACTTTAATATTGGTAATGAAATGTGCATGTCATAGGTGAGGTGTAGGCCATGTACACGTAACACACCTATGCATAATGCATGCTGTGCATGTTTGCTGTGAGACATCAATCGTCTCAGTAAAGTCAGTAGTTGCCTCAATCACATGCAATGCACAGTGCAGCAGTCACAATTGTGGCAACACTGTACTGCACATTGGATATGCATAGTTGCTACAGCTGTACACAACAGAACACGTTTATCATATGCAGTACACAAAAACATGCTACATTTGGCATTACCACACACCCGCTGTAAGGTCACACATCAGTATCCCACATGTCATGCACACACACATGATGTAACTCAGGGGTAGAGGCCTATCATGGGGCTATGCAACACTCTGCGACACATAACACAATCATGTTAGGCAATGCTCCCTATTGGGCACCTCAAACACCCATGTACAAGGTGGCTGTGTAATTGTGAACATAGCCACTGCACTGCAGTTCAGGTACAGCATGCTAGGCGGGGGTCTTGCATACATTAGTAGCTGTGAGTGACCACAAGATGCATGTTGATGATGGCACAGAGTACTACACTCCATCCAGTTACAGTGACCACAGTACTACTCATAGCAGTCATTGCTTTGCACCTCAGTGTTGTGTGTGTGCAAACATATGCACCTATACACAATATGCATAGCATGTTGTCTGTGTGCTTACATATGCCAGTATACACAATATGCACAGCAGTCACCATCCACGCAAAGTGTCACATATATGTCCTGGAATGCTAGTGGGTGTATAGGTCACTTGACACACATTGGGTATGTGTGGTGTTTAATGTTGCAGTCGTGTAGCATGCCATGCCATGTCTGGCACCCACATATCTGCAATATGTCCCACACTTACCATAACCACTGTACACTGGCCATGTTGAGCATTGGGATTCCTTCATGTCAACATGCACCACACATCCTGTTTGTGTAGATAGCATGCATGTGCTACACCCGTGCTCACTATTATCTGCTATGGACACAGACACTGCACTCAGACATGGATATCTATGTGTCACACAGATAACACATGCAGCCATGGCATGTTTACTTGTGAGTGATGGTGCACAGGGCATTGCAGAGCTGATAATACCTGCACAGCAATGTTGTGTCCATGTACACATTGTGTTCCAGGGTGTAGCCAATCACTGAACAACTACACAGTTGCATCAAAGCCATGTATACTGCCATTTAATAGGGGTATCTACACTTGCACTGCATGGTCTTGTGCAATACATATTCTGCATGCTGACACGTGTGTGGTGACTGTCTACCTTGTGATACTGACACCCACCTTCACCCACTATAGAGTATGTGTTGGATTGCTGGTATGTGTGTGTATGTGCTGTAGTGAGGTGTGTATTAGTGTTCATGTGTGCATGTGTTCATGTGTGCATGTGTCCATGTGTTCATGTGTGCATGTGTTCATGTGTTCATGTGTGCATGTGTGCATGTATGCATGTGTTCATGTGTTCATGTGTGCATGTGTGCATGTGTGCATGTGTGCATGTGTGCATGTGTGCATGTGCAGACCGTAAAGTGTGTTTCCTGTCTTCCTCTCACATGTGCTGAGTTAGGGGTTGGCGAAAGCAGCAGGCAACCTGAAGCCACTGCCATGAATAGTGGTGATAATGACACATGTATATTGGCACAGGACGATTTGACAGGGTCTGTCGTTGGTCCACCAATCGACAGTACACAGCGTTCAACCCCATCTATGCGCACACTCATACTGTCAATACATCCCTACCAACAATGGCCATAGGCAAGGGACAGCATACAGTTGGCATTGACCAGGAGAGTGTGGTAACCATGGCACTTGCATCCCCTCACAGCAGCCATAGCCATAGACCTGGAACGGTACCACATAGGCAGAGGTCCAGGAGTTCTCGGGCGAGCACCACTGGTCGTATTGCCCCTGGCAGGCCTGCCCTCACAGGTCTTATGATGACCAGTATGTTCCGGGCTGTAATGCAGGCTCAGGCACGTATGGAATGGTACACCAGGCAGGGACATAGGGCGCAGAGGGCACATTACACCGCTATCAATGACAGCATCCGTGACATTGCCGGTGCCATCCGGACTTACACCAAGGTCATTGATAGACATTGGGGGGAGACATTAGATGCCCTCCACAACATGTCTTCCATGAGCCAGGACCGTGTGGGATGGTTGCGACGTCGACGCAGACACATGCCAGCAACAGCAACAGCTGGCAGTGGTTGTGGACAGCCCACAGTTCACAGCCGCTCCTGTAGTGGCAGTACCAGCCCCAGCAATGCTGGGGCTTGCCTGTCCATTGACCGTCCCAGTAGACCATGTGCACGTGGCTCTGGCCAGTCCCAGCAGGGACATGGGTCCAGTCATCATACCTCTGCCTCTGATGACAGTACCCAGTCAGGGTTGGTACCCAATACTGTCCATAGCACCCCTGCCAGGCACAGGTACTGTGTCCATGGCCAGAGACAGTGATCTGTACAGCCTAGCAGGTACAGTCTGTGGCTGTCCCACAAACTACCGTATATGGCAGCCACATGGTGGAGCTGTGTGCATGCAGACACACACACATTAACCAAACAACTAGGGCGCACACATACACACACACATTACATCAACATTGGCCCATGCTGTACTGTTGTCCTTCACACACACACACACACACACACACACACACACACACACACACACACACACACACACACATGTCAATTGGATGGGCCATTGTCAGGCTCTGGCAAACAACATAACGCCCTGTGCATATGATGATACCTGTGTCGCCTCCTGTCATCTGCATCATAGATGGAGGGACAGGCTAACATGGTGCTGATGCACAAAGTGACACTATAGCAGTGTAGCAATAATAGCAAGTTGTCAACAAGGAAGTGTAGGTATATCTGAGCAGACATTATGCATCAAAGCTCTGATTGTCAATGTAGCATTGTTTACACCATTGTTAGGTCTGAGCATGTATTGTCCACCCATGTGCCACTTGGCTGAAGTGTAATGTGTTGCCAGCATGTCTTAGTGAGTGGACAGTATGTGTGTGATGTGTGCAGTACAGATTAGCAAGTGTACATCTGTGAACATGGTGGGTGCACACTGTCTGCATGTACATGCATAGTGGACACATGGGACATGTGGCATACCCTGTCGTACACATTTTTAACATCTCATAGTATCTTTCAATGGCCAGTATGCATTCTACAACAGTTATGTACTAACATGGGTAGACGTGTGTATGACATGGGTTGACACTATGCTGTGGGTGATACCGTTAATATCTGTCAATGATTTGTGGTCTGGTAGTATACACACCCTCAACAGCATGACTATAAGCAATCATTGGATGATGTCCTGACAAATGACACACAGTAGTTGGGAACCCAGTAATAATTGGATCCTTCCGGTGCTACACTATAACACTAACCAGTGTTAATGACGGCCACCCATTCCTGTGACCACACCTGTTTGGCATATAGCCCCCTTAGGTACATGCAGACACACTAGGGATGTGTCCATCCAAATCTGGAAATGCATGCATTGGCATACAATGCATTCCCTGGATGGGATGCATATCCTGCACAAGGTTATCATACAGACAGATACCTGTTGTCTGATACATGCTGTATAGCAGTAAGCCGACTATAGCATAGTCATTCTCATGTACTATACATACTATCCCGTCAGTACCACACAGATGGTAGCCCTCAACATGTATGTTGGGTACCAATGTGTACAGACAGCCTCATGTTATGTCATGTGTCTCTTGGTATCCACATATCCATAGGTATTGTGGAGTCCCAAGGTGTATCACATAAGACATTAGAGGCCTGAATGCATATCCACAAGGCAGTCATACACCTATAAATACTGTCCATTCTTGGCAGTCTTTGTTGTGTATGACCATGTCTGACATATACCCCAGGCATATACCCTCACTCACACTACTCTTAAGTAACTGTCATGGGTGTGTGTGCCACAGATGACCTTGGCCACAGAACGTGACAGTGGACGGCCTTGTCACATACATACATATGTGACCTACGATCTGAGAATCAGCGGCACAACCTGTCAATGGAAACAAATGTATTCATGTAGTATGCAGGCTTCACACCTATGTACTGATTGAGGGGACATGTACACATATATATTTGCCATGCAGATACCTGATGTGTGCAATGCACTTACTGTTGTAATCATACTATGTCATACCATAGTAAAAGCAAAACCCACGTCGCATTGACCAACATACAGTCAGCATTTGCAGGATTAAAACCCCTACCTAGCTATGTTATGATACTAGACAGTGATGCATTAACACAGCATGCTATCTGCTTTATTGGGTGGTTTCCCTTCTCCGGCTGTATTTGTAGGATGGTGACATCATCCGTCTTTCCAAAAAGGAATGTACCTCTTTTAGTGTGTTTTCCCAGTCTCCAAAAAGGGCACTCCTTTCAAAGACAATTGCACACATACACACCCCCCCCCCCATACACACACTCACTGTTTGCAGGATTCAAACCCCTTCTTAACTATATTATGATACTACAGGGAAATGTTTTAATACAGCATGCTATTTGCTTTACTGACTGTTTTCTTTTCTCCTGCTGTATTTGTAGGATGATGACATCATCAGACTTTCCAAAGAGGAATGTACCTCTTTTGGTGAGTTTTTCCAGTCTCCAAAAAGGGGACACCTCTCAAAGGAAACTGCACATACACTCACTGTTTGCAGGATTCAAACCCCTACCTAACTATGTTATGATACTAGAGAGAGACACATTAACATGGTGCACTATTTGCTTTACTGGCTGGTTTCCCTTCTCCTGCTGTATTTATAGGATGGTGACATCATCAGACTGGACATGGTGATGTGTGTACACTTTGTTTTATGCCATTCCAGGAATGGTCCATGTGGGTCAG
The DNA here is from genome assembly GCF_019279795.1 of Protopterus annectens. Lineage (NCBI taxonomy): Eukaryota > Metazoa > Chordata > Ceratodontiformes > Protopteridae > Protopterus > Protopterus annectens. The sequence goes on along the minus strand of NC_056743.1, from coordinate 1,147,537,888 downwards.
CAGGTGTCAACAGTTGAACAAGACCTCAGAATCCTTACCTTGTGTGATCTATCTGTGGACACATTGACATTCCGTCATATGTCAACACATATTTATGCACAGCTTGTTGGTTTTGTGGATACTACATGTGTCTGGGATGTAGATAAAGGGCTATTCAAAGTCTATGTGGCACATGTGTAGATGTGTTCATTGATGTATGTCCTGGGTGGCTGCCTTGCAAACAGTCTAGCATGTTTGGTAACCATGATCCACACATGAACATACCACAGTTGGTAGGGTTGTGTGTATGTCAGCTTCCAATAGCTCTGTTTATGACTGCAACCATGATGGACTCCATGACCTTGCAGATCAGACTTCATAGGCGTACTGGACTTGACTTCCCATGGTGTGTTGTGCACCAACACTTGTGGGGAGTGCCATATGTAGCTGTGACACATTCAACGGTTCCACATCCTGTGTAGGGGGTGAGGCTCAGCTGACTGTTCAAGTGCATGATCTGTTTGTTCTATAGTTTGTGCATGACACATATTGGGAATCAATGTATTCCACTTGCTGCCATGCTTTTGGCAGTGGGGGTAGCCGCTCATCCATTCTACATGTGATATCTCCTGGTATGATGATATGGACGATTGTCAGTGGGAGGTGGGTATGTAGATATGGGCCTGTCTGTCATGATGTCGGCATTGTCACTCAGGTACAGTTGGCCCTAACTCAGGACATATATGGGTGTACATTGCTATTTATGACATAGCTGAAGGAGGTGTCATGATTCAGTCTGGACTCCTTCTCAGCTACTCTTTACAAAACACCAATGAACATGAGCACTAATCCCTGTTATACTCTTTTAGATGCTTAACACCCTACTGATCCTTTGTGTTCAGGCTGCAGAGTATGTCATGATAATATCCTGGCATGTCCAGGGGTGGGTTTTGTGTGTACTCTCCAGTCCAGCTGGTGGATATTGTGATATTGATACAATGTCACATCTGCCTCATGTACACAGACAACCCTCTCCTACCGACAAACTCAGATATATGTGTGAGATGCACCTATATAGACATACAGGGTGCTGAACTCTCTCGACCCATGACTGGCAAAGTCTATCAGGTGGTGAAGGTAACCACACACACCACATATCAGTCTCACATATCCTCTAGCAACAGCACTCAATCCACATTATCACACATAGACATACTCAGATGCTGTAAATGTACTCTACCTAAGCAGCAGAGACCTCCAAAGCAGACACACACACACACCTGCTACCCCACTACAATACCCACATATTACATAGTTCACAATGTCAGTGTGCCACACAGTCACTGCCCTTCAGGCTAAACAACACACCTAATACACTTGTAATAAGCGACACTTATTGTCAGATACACTGACAAACCACTCACCAGCCCTAACAAGCGAATAGTCACTTTAGGCTGTCTGTTGGGTGCCAGGATCTGCTGCATAACACAGGCAGTCAGGTCACTCCAAAGCAAGTACAAGACTGGCACTATCATTGTCCATGCTGGTGTGTATAACCTCAGAAGTTACTCCCTGGACCACATGACATGATACATGGAGGAACACTCTGATCATGTAGCCCAGGCCAGTATGACCCTGACCTTGTCTAGCATCTTACACCCACCAATTATGATGTCACAGTATACGGACACACATATCACATTTAACAGTTGCCTAACAAATTTGTTTACTTCATAGGGGATACAGTGTCTGTCAGCCTATGGTGACATGCTCAACATGCCTTGTAGCTTCACTATGGACAGCTTGCACCTGTCACCCTTGGACTTTGGAATGCTGGCTAAGGCTCTTGCTACCACCATAGTGCTTTTTCTAAGCAGGGCTCAGAAGACAAACCCACCTCTATAGACATTACAGGTTAAATGAAACTAAGGGTGATGCTGCTCAACAACAGTTGTGTTAACCTCATATTGCGGCCACTCAGGACTCTACTCAGTATGGAGGATAGTGATATCTGTGCACTGACAGATGCCTGTTTCAGGCTTGCTTATGCACACCAGCACTACCAGGTTATGTTTCAAACCATGCTGTCTGACAAGAAGACTTGGAACAGACAACACAACTAGGGGGAGTATCCATATACATCACAGATACACACACCTCCGGGTTAGTAGCACTGCACAAAGCATCACAGACCATACATATACAACTACCATTGTGCAATACTGCCTTTCAGTTTGTTGCCTGCTACAGAACACACTCCCAATCTCAGGAACCACACTCAGCTTTCGTGGGAACTATGAAGAATATGAAGGTCTCCACAAATACCATTATATTGTGTGACTTCATATACACAAATATTGACTGGGGATACTACTCAAGCCCCGACACCCTCACCCAACAGTCGCTACAATTTGTAGACTCATATGCTATGGCACAAACAGTCAGCACATACATGTATCTCACTGGACATACATATACCCTCCACACACACATCCTGGCTAATCTTGGTGAACTTCTCATGAGCCAAAGTCTCACTTCACCGCAGCAAGGTGGTATCCTTCAGAGTCCCTGAGACAGTGGCAAATACGACTCACACTGCTGCATCCTTTACATACACATTCTATGGACACCTAGTGGACTGCATGGATTATGCTATCCCAAATAACAACAGGACTCACTACTCCAATGGCAGGGGACCTGTCTGGTAGACCCCAGCCATTACTAAGCTGTACAACATCAGGAAGAAGCTACTACATGATAGAGCACAATCCCAGACTGGGAAGGCATCTGTGATCTGTACTAGCAGACAGCTACGATCACTCATGAACTTTTCTAAGGGATGCTTCTACTGGACAATTGCAACAGACACGTAGGACTATCACACGACCTTCTTCAGTTATGTCAGGAACCTGGGTGGACACTCACTGATATGCTGTGAGTTATTGCATACTGACTAAACCTACCCTGAACCCGCTGGCATTGCCAACATCCTGGCAAACAGGTTCAGTGCAGATGTCTCCCACCCATCCCCCCAAGGAGCAACTATCCATCCCAACAGAGTATAACCTCTCTGACATCACACAGTAACAGGTGAATGCTGCCCTCCCCAAAGCGTACATCACAGTATCAATGTGACCAGATGGTGTCCCAGCCTGCATCTTACATAAGCATCATGACAGACGTAACCCTCACATTACATCACTGTTCAATATCGGAGTTACCACAGGATATGTACCCAAGGAATGGCATACAGCAACAGTGGTCCCACTCCACAGAGTTGGTGCCACAATGGACCACAGACAATATTGCCCTATAAGCCTAAGTAGCCTGTTCTGCAAAGCTATGGAGTGTAGTGTCATGGGACTCATACACATAGACATCGGGAACCTACGGACACTGTGTCCTACACATTTCAGCGTTGTTGCAGCCAGATCTTGCCTCTTGAACCTGTTTGTATTCTTTAAACGGCTAGCAGGTCCATCGACATAGGGACAGCTGTCCACACAGCCTACCTGAACCTTGCAAAACCCTTCAACACAATAATCCACTGGGCCGCTATGCATAGGCTCATCAGCATCGATATGGACACATATCTCACATGATGGATTGGTACATGGATCAGGGATAGCACCCACATGGTCAGAATTGCAGGTGCCATGTCTGACTATACACCAGTTACACGTGGCATCCCACACGGCTCGGTCCTGGGACCTCTCTTGTTCAGTATATATTTGTCTGACGTACAGGCTACCACAGGGGGAATATGGCTGAACATGTTTGCAGTTGACTGCAAACTGGGTGCCATGATCAACTCTCCAGCTGCCACATGCATACTCAAACAGGGTCTCACAGAGATGGATGACTGGTGCCTGAGCCATGGCCTACAGCTAAATGCCATTAGTTGCATAGTCATCCCCTTTGGGAATAACAACATGCCCACACATTACCACATAGGTAGTACTCCATTACATACAGTAGGAGTTGTTAGGGGTTTGGGGACATGACTTGTTCGTACTGTCGCCTTTGGCATTCACGTTGCCAAAGTGGTTGAGCACACCTTCTATGTGGGCCACCTTATCCCATATGGATTCACATCTAGATCAAGTGAGGTCATTGTGCCCCTATACTCATCACATCCATGCTTGGTTACAATGCCACATTTGGGGTGTACCTTACCCGACACCTGCAGCAACTGTACTGGCCACGGAAGTACCTCACCAAGCAGATCTAGGGACTCACACAGATGCCCTGCACAGTTTACATGCAGTAACTCCAGCTCTACTCAGTCACTTACCACCTACTCAGATATGATGTGTGCCTGTTGTTTACAGATATACCCAACCCAGAATTACTGGACATGCTCCACCTCAGAATATCTGACTCCCTTGGAGCTACACACTCCAGGGATGTATACCTCAGCACAGATGTTAATAAGGCATTGTGGAGGGACAGATTCGTATCCCAGAGGCTCCACTCCCCCAGAATGTAATCCTAGTTTCTCATAGGCAGAGCCACCCACTGACCACCTACTGGAGACATCTTGACGACTGTATGGGTGATCGTATGTTTACCCCTGGGATATCTTCTGTGTCCCTGCTAGACAGAGGCATGCTAGCCTAAACATATATGGGCTATCCTGTGTGACCTATTCACACACACAGTGTAGTAATCTGACAGGGTTGCAAATGCCAAAGACACTCTGGCTAGGCTTGTACATGCCCTAGGGCAGATAGCCTAGTATCGACCTCTGAACCTATGCTAATGTTCAAGATGCACAATGTGTATTGCTGATACTGTTTGCAGGTCTTTATCATCTTTGCTTTACCAGTTTCTATGAACAACTTCGATATCTGCAGAACATATTTGATTATGACAGGGTTCCACTATATTATAGATGTGTCTATTGTCATATAAGTGTGTGCACAGGGTGGATTGCTGTATAGTGGCAGGTTCCTGGGTTAACACATGCAACTGCCAGATATGCGTGGCCCACTGCTGTACTCAGACATGGCCTAAGTGTGTGAGCATGCCCAGTTCTGCCATTCCGTGTTTTGTTGCCTGACATTTGTCTCATTTATTCAAGTGTGTGAGCATACCCAGTGTGACCTTTCAGTATGTTGCTATCTGAGGTCCACTACATTTGTTGATGTGTGCGAACATGACCGATATTAACATTTATACTGTGTGTGTTGGAAGTCAGGTTCTGTTCTCACTGCAGGACTCACCTTTGTGTTATAACTCGACAAGGATTATGCTGTGCCTGCAGGGTTTCCATGAGATACTTTGCATAGACTTATCAACGTTCCTTCATACAGGCTAACCACTGCAAGACTGTCATGGTTTAGTGGTTCAGTACTCTGGCTGTAGTGCACAGTATCCTGGGTTCGAGGCCCATCACTGCTTTATATTTTCATACTGAGCGGACCAGACTGCTTAAGGGCCAGTTAAGCAAATATGAGCATGTTGGCTTTTGTTCAGCTATGCCCTACTTAGACCAGGTTTGTCCGGCATTGCTCAATATTCACTAACATTGCTGGACATTGCAAAATGTTACTGAACATTGACCACAGTTGTGCTAGTTGGTGTGTGCGATTTTGTTTGCATATACTACATGGTGGTAAATGCTGTTTAGCACTGCTTTATATTGCTTAACAGATGGCAATCATGCCTTAGGTGGTACTGCAGGGCTGCCTATGTCAGATGCACATACTACACTCCCTGTACATGTTTGAAAGCAGGTAGTGTCAACTTAGTCATCCCTTTTACTATATGTGCGAGTCAGAGAGAGGTATCATTTCCAGAGTTCCTACTGAGCCAGTGTATGTGCTATGCACTGTGTCTTTGCCAAGGCCAAAGCATACTGGGCACGCCTCCTTCTGCCTACTGGGGCAGGCTCAGGTTGTTCCTCCTCTGAGTCACGCTCTGCCTGTGATGGCCTTGGCAATGGTGGGGGGCTGTTTGGCTCAGGCCTATGCTGGTCCTGCTGCAGCTGTTTTTGCAGGATCATATTATGTAGCATAGCACATACCATGACAATTTGGGTACATGTAGTTGGTGAGTACTGCAAGGCTCCACCAGATGTGTCCAGGCACCGGAACTGTGACTTGAGCAGCCCAAACACAAACTCTATTACATTACGTGTTTGTGCGTGTGCCTTATTATGGCATTCCTGTTCAGGTGTGTGTGTGTTTCTGATGGGTGTCATCAGCCACGGCTCCAGTGCATAGCCTGCATCCCCCACTAGGTGACCATGTGGGATGTCCGCACTGGCAAATGTCTGGTACATCTGCATCAGATGCCAGATATGGGAATCATGGTAGCTTCCAGGGCAGCCTGCACACACATTCGGTATTATGTCCTGGGCATCACACATGACCTGGCAGGTGATGGAGGGGAAGCCCTTGCGGTTGAAGTAGACCCTACCCCGCTCGCCGGCTGGTGCTTTGATGCATATGTGCATGCAGTCTATTGTACCCACTACCTCAGGGTATTCCACTATTTGCTGGAAGAGACGCATATTGCTGGCCAATACCTCACGGGAATTGGGGAAATATACATGATCACCGACATGTGCTGACATGGCATCCAGGAACTGGTGTAGTACCCTGGATGCTGATGCCTGTGATATCCCCATCATATCACCAGTTGGTTTCTGGAAGGTACCTGTTACTAATATTCTTAGGCCAACACATACCTTGGTTTCCACTGGGATGGGTTCCCCTCTGTTGGTTCTGTGTGTGAGGCATGGCCTGCACAGCTCAACAATTTACTGCAGGAGGTCTCTGTCCACTCTATACCGCTCCACTATCTCCAGCTCATGTAGCCCCTGGTAGATTACCCTGGGCCTGTACACTCTTCTCCATCTCCTCACTGTGGGTTGTCCAGCAGCATTTTCATTGTCACCACCCTCAGCATGTTGCATATGTCGCCTTATAACAGCAATGGCAGCCCCTAACATTTCTTTGTCTCAGTAAAGCTTTTTCAGTTTTCACTTCTATTAGCTTACTGCAGTGTCTGTTGTGAGAAACATAATGGACTGTTGTTTGCAGAGTTTTAAGTGCTAGGCTGGGCTGGGCTAGTGTACTGCCTGTGTAATTGCCTGATTCTGATTGTTTTCACCTGCTAGCTCCGCTAGTACTCCCTGGTAGCTTCCTACTATTTGCTGTGCTTCCTTTTTCATTTCTGTTTCCTCGGGGGGGGGGGGGGGGCGCCGCGCACACAAGCGCAAACACACGCACAGCAGCTAACACTCGCGCACACATGCTTACACGGACTAAAACTTGCTTATTCGGGTTAAAACACATGCACACCAGTGCAAACACGCTTACAACTCTTTAAACAGCCTTATACAGGCTTACTCCGGCTTAAACGCATGCACTCACACTTACACGCGTGCACACTGTTTTACTCGGGTTTACATGCACGCACACGCATGCATACCCACTCAGCAAGAAACTTTGGTGTTATCCATGGCATACACCTTCCATTTCTTGCCTTTCCCTAGTCTACCTGTTGACACACCTCTTTCCATGATGTGTAAATGACAGCTGACACATGCCAATCTGCTCCAATGAGCTTCACTTCTTTCATACATACCCCCTCGTGATGTCATCTATCTTCTACTCTGTTACTCCCCATATCCTACTCCTACACTCCACTGACTGTGCTCATTTGCTATGTAAACTTGCGATTCACTATCCTAACACTCATTTACATAGGATTGCCTACTAATGCTTGGTTACATGTCTTAGACTGAGTTTCCCCCCTTAGCAACCTCTACTCGGTGGCCATGTTGTCTTCAGCCTGCCATTCCCTTGCATTGTACATTAACAATTTCAATAAAATTTCAATTTCAATAAAATCCCCATTTGTGGGTTTTAATTTTTAGTATTCTGGGTTTTAGAGCGCAGCCCATTTGCGCTGCGCTACGCTATGCTTAAACATTGGAAATCGGCGAAAAAAAAATAAAATATTTTTATTTTCATATTGCATCAGGAAACATTTTACATGACCGTATATTTGGCCATTGGCATGCTTCCTGCACTGGATGCAACCTTTATTTGGAGCTGTCACAGCTTCGTTTTGCTATTTGCAGAACGGTACTCAGTTGTCAACTGAGTACATTTCTGCAAATAACACTGCTCTTACTCGGACAGGTTCGGGTTTCCTGAATCACAAATTTACCTCATTTGCATGCCTTTCACCTGCAATTGAGGTAATTTGCATATCCCAGCCCTGTCCGTGTAAGAGCCGTTTTAGGAGCTCTCTTACACACCCCTACAGGCTGTTCCTGGATCGCTCGTCAGACATGATGGCTGCATGGAGTCTTACTCTACTTTAAGACTCCGTGCAAGCCTTCGTGAATCCGGCCCTTAGAGGCATGATAGTTTAGAAACAACCATTTCATCGTAAATTAATGACTGTAATGACAACTTTAGAAAGAAAGGAAACTTCACTAATGATAAAGTTTCAGACCCCGAGTCCTAGGGTATTGAATATTGATTTTACATGAAAAATTCTTGATTTTATTGTTTAATTATTTAATGGCTTATTAACTTGTAATAATTGCAGTATATAAGTCTGTGTCTGATTTTATTTTGTTATGCCCTTGAAGGTCTTCTGACTGAGGCACTAGGAAAATAAAATGGCTTCTTTTATCTTCTTCTTATTATTATTTGTTTATATAGTGATTAATTTGTTTTCACAAATTTCACCTTTTTACGTTATTGTGACTATGACAATGGTATATATAAGTCAGCGGCTATGAGGGGCTTCCCAGTCATCAAGGGGTCGATGGGGGCTTGGTCCCTATAAAAAAGTACTTATATTTAATTCAACAGTTTACAAACAATTGTCTTTTGCAAGTGGGTTTTCAACTTTTTTGTAACTTGGTGAGCCATAATGGAAGTGTTTGGACTATCAACAGTGAAAAAGCCATCACCCCAAACACTTCTTGTGTATCTTACCTCCATGGTAAATTTTACAAGACTATTGTGCTTATTGTGATCAATCAGCATTTTCTTCAAGAGACTACAAGTCTTGCCACAATGTTCATAAGAAGAATTTATAGTATAGACATTATCATGTCATCTTTTTAGAGAACTGCAATTTGAAACAGGGAGGAGCTGTTAGTATAGAAGATATTTTCCTGGTTTGTGTATAAATATCTTTTCAAATAAAATGGTGTTTACTGCTATAAAGGTTGCTATCGACCTTGTTACATAGTTTAATGTCAGGAGCAAAGCAATATAACTTATCTCAAGCTGTATCCTAACAAGCAGGTGGTTAGTTCTCCTAAAATCAGTAGTCCTATCTGAGATGCTCCAGAGGTCAGTAGATTTTCCATAGACTTTTCTTGGTAAATACACTGGATAGCTTGCTCAGCACCTTAGCAAAACAGTGAATAGCTCTGTACAAAGGTCTAAAATTTAAACTAAGAAGATTCCCACTGAAACAGTATCCAGAGCAACTGGGAAACTCCCATACAGAATACCCAATCAGAAACAGCTAAGAATCAAACTTTCTTTGGTCCTTCTCTCAATAGGAGCAAAACTGTAACACCAGTCACAAGCTGGTTCATAAGGAGTGGGCCATAGTCTATCTATTGACTGGTAGTTTCTAGAAAAGCTATGCATCAATATCTCTTTGCTCCTTTTCTCGGATCTATATTAAAAAGACGAACGTTTACTTACCTGAACGCCTAAACGTCGACCCATCTTCATTGAACTGTGAAAACATCAATTGTCCAGAAGCACGAAAGCAGAAACATTGAATTGTCATGGTTGGCATTCTGCGGTATAGCTCCGTAAGGTAAGTGTGCAATAGTTATGGACCTTAGGGTTAGGGTGCGGGTTAAGGTAAGTGCATAGATGGTAATGTATGTTAGATTTAGTGTTGGGTTTTGTTAAGTGTATGTGTGTGGATTATTTAGTTTGTTTGCGTTTAGCTTTTTAAGGTAAGTGTGCGATAGTTATGGACCTTAGGGTTAGGGTGCGGGTTAAGTTAAGTGCATACATGGCGGTGGTATATGTAAGATTTAGTGTAGGGTTAGAAGTAGGGTTTAGTTTAGGGTTAGAAGTAGGGTTTTGGTTAGTATATGTATGTGTTTCATTTAGTTTGTTTGTGTAGGTAGTATGTAGCGGGGGGTGGGGTGGAACAAGTATGACAGTTCGACTTTTTGAATTTTGCGGTTTAGGGCATTCGGTGTATATGTGGTTCACGGAATAGGTGCCGATGTTTAGGTATTTGGGTAAGTAAACTTTCGATTTTATAATATAGACCCCCTTTTCTCACCACTAGAAAAACATCAGCACAATTCATAGCATTTCAAAACTTTTCCTTTTTCTGTAATCCACTACCATTTCATAAAATTGTCTAATTACATTCTTAGCAGCAAATTCACATCTGGCAAGTTTATAATAAACTTTGAAAGATAATATATATTTTCATGAAATTTCATGAGAGATTGTTTGCAGTCACGAGGAGGAATTTCTACTTTTGTTTTTAACTTCTCAATGTCTGATTATAAATCTTCAGATGTGAAGACATGATCCTTTTATCTTCATAATTTGAATCTTACACTTAATGTTTATTTAGCTTATACTTATTTTCCTCAGAATTCTCAGTAATTCCTTCACTGATCTGAGCCAAAAATCTCGGAAATTCCATCATTGATCTGAATAAAGCAAAGTATTGAGTGCCTTGACACTTTATGCAGCAGCTCCCTGAAATACTACAGATGCAAACAAAATGACAAATGAGAGTCTCGGAAATACGCACCTTTTAGGTAAAAATAACTTCACAGTTTGGAATTTCCCTGATCAGGACTTTTTTGCCCAACTCTCTGGCTTGTGTAAAGCACAGAAAAATATATTGCTTCAGACATAACAGACCTCATTATTTCAGTTGCCAAAGTAAACAGTGCACTGTTTTCATAGCTTTATTAAGATCTTGACAATCTATACAAGTGCAGCTTTTAGCTGACTTCACAACAGTAGCCATACTGTCAACTCATTCAGTGGATTCTGTCTGATTCTTAGAAGGACCCATTCTGTTCAAATCATAGGTTTATCTCCTCCTTGATTTTAATGTGAAAAAACTACTAGGACTTTCCCCAAACCATGGACTACTGGTGTAAGACTATAGGAGCTATTTAAGAACACATCTGTTAACAACTATCACCAGTCAGTAAGTCTTCACATTCTTAGAAGCAAATATCTAATGAAATATTTCCCAACCTGCATTACAACTAGTCGATCACGTGAATTCTTTTCACGCTGCTAATCCTATAATAAGAAAAATGACCCCCAACTGATTTTGCTCCTGTGGTATCAACTATTCAAAATGCATGTTGTATTTCTTATTCATCTGCTCACAAGTAAGCATCTTGTGAGACTTGATTTCAAGAATAAATAGAGTTCAAAAAATGACTGCTTCAGATTGCATTCTTTCAGATGTATGTAGCATTTCATGCATTTTAACAGACATTACATTATGCTCTAGTAAATAACATACTTTGGTTATTAATATTAAGTTTTTTTCTAATATTTCTATAGTTCACTTATATCCTTTGTAGCAAACTCACATCTGACAAGTTTGTAATAAACTTTGAAGTATAATGCATCTTTTCATGAAATTTGATAAGAAATTGTTTGATAAGGAACAATTTCTGCTTTTGCTCTTAACTTCTTACTGTCTGATTTTAAATCTTCAGATGTGAGGACATGTCCGCTTTATCTTCATAACTTGAATCTTACACATTATTTACAATTTCTACATTTCCTATTAATGTCATGTAAATAAACTACTAATTTTCTTGACGTTGTTACAATGTATTAAGTCTTTTTGACTGGTAATGTATTTGCTTAATTTTCCACACTTTACTAAAGGGCTTTCTTTTCTCCATCCTCTGAAAAGTTGATTGATTAAAGGATATTTTTGCCATGTGTTTAGCCATTCCTGTCACATGAGACTTTTTCTGTGCCATATTTTCCCAGCACAGTTCAGCTGGCCCAAGTGCCACCCAAACTAGCAACACCATGTGATCAAGGGCACATATATTTCTGATGCTGTAGTAACATCTGAACTTATCATCAGGGTAATTATGAATGTTTGATTATCCATTTTGTAAGGATTCATTGCTCTGATGTCTGCAGTTGTATGAACCTATATGTATGGACTTGTGTGCTACATGTACATCATAGTGCAAATCTCTCTTGCCTCATGCATAGTCTTTTTCCATGTGAAAACATGGTAACTTCATTTCAATACTTTTATTGCACTTGTTTGTGGCATTCTTCCACATGCTTCCATTTTGCAGTTCCTTTAGCTTTGTTGCGCACTCTATGTACTATTTACTATATACAAATACACATTTTATGCATAGCACAGTATGGGACAAATTCAAAAAATGATGCCGCATTGTGCTAAGAGAGTTTGCAAGATGAGCAGTCAAGCGGAGGGTAGGTGCAATTCAGAAAATCCAGCTACATGTCATCGCTATGCCAAATAATGAGGTTGGTCATGTTATATATCTTGACTGTATAATGAAGTGCCACAAATGATAATTAGGCAAAACAAGATGACAGAGCAATTCAGAAACATTTAAATTGTGCACAGCAATGCTGCAGTCACCTTAGATTTGAACTCAGTGGTATGCCAATGTTAAAACAACAAATAACTCAAAAGTATGCTTGGGATGTGCAAGAATTTGTAAATATGTAACAGTGTGATGCCCTGATTGCAACTGCTTTGCCAGTGGTGTGCACCACACAACATTGCATGCCCTCCACTACAACAACATTGTAAACTGTTTTTTGTGTGAACAAGGATATCATGCAGGAAATCTTAGACATGTTTCAGCCTTGTCTGTGGTCGCATGAGAGGCATGGCGTACCTGCCCCAGTGGGTACAGAGGTATGTGTGGCTTTACATATATTAGCTACAGAGGCCTTTTAGTGACCTGCCGGTGACACAATTGTGGAATCTCAGACATCTGCCTCAAAAATACGCTATCAGTTCCTCAATGCCATGTTACAGCATGTAGGGAAGCATATGTGGTTTTCACTTATCCAAGAAGAAAGAGCAAACACCATGCAAGAGTTCTATGATAGAGTCCATTTCACTGAGGTACTAGGGCCATAGACTGTTGACACACTGAAATAAAGGTCCCAGTTGGTGAACTGTGAAGGAGGTAAGTGAACAGAAAAGAGTATCCCTCCATCAACTGCCAGAACTGCCAGGTTGTCTGTAATGCATGAGGTATCATATACAATGTGTGTGCAGACAGAGGCAGGTGAAGTATGCCAAGGCAATAGCAATGAGACATCAGATTGATCATAGCTTTACAACATAACTATACAAGTCTTAAGCAGATGCACTATAGTAAAAGTGATGCATGCAAAAACACCAGACTGTGCTTACTCATGATTAGGCTGCCCATGCTGTGCATCACCCAAGTAACAGTGTACAAAGGGCAGGACACAGTTATCTTCATTTGCACAGGTGAACAAGACAGTACAGGAGTGCATATTGTTCAAAGCAAAGTATGTGAGTGTGAGTGCTGAAGTGTAGCAAAAAAAAAATGCCTCAAATGCTTCTATTGGCAGTGTGAAAATTGGATTTGGGAGAGGTTTAATGTGCATGTGTGTGTGTGTGTGTGTGTGTGTGTGTGTGTGTGTGTGTGTGTGTGTGTGTGTGTGTGTGTGTGTGTGTGTGCATGTACTGTAGGAACATGACCTCAGCAGTTGGTACAGCACTGTGGCTTGGCCTAATGGACAGATCAAGGGCATGCATGACAGGGGGTTCAGCCTCCTGTGTGTGTCCCCATCCACAAGATCTGGTTCTGTCAGGAGTTGCCCTTGCTATAAAATGACCTTGACCTTGGCTGTGTTGGCATGCTATTTGGCCTAGGCTGGCATCTACTATCAGGTATGCCAGCATGATGACAACTATGACCAGGAATGGGATGTTGCTTATTTGTGGCCATCTGTGGATGTAGTGCCCCTCACTTCTGACAGACTACCTAGAGAAGACTATATGTAATCAAGTGTGTGATTCACGCTATACAATGAATCACACATGCAGGTCATGCACTCCCATAGGTCAGTGTGCACAGCCTGGTTCACTCTCACTATCTCTGCCATGGCTGGATTGGAACTAACCTGTGACTGCATAATTGCCCTGCGCATATGCTGGGTGGCAACTGGTGACACACCAACCTCAGCGAGAGGGAGGTAATCATACCTAAGGTGAGCACTATTACCAAGCCCCTGTGTACACCCCTCCCCCAGCCACTTGAGCTAGGTAAAGATGCAGACATCTCTGATCTGGCAGCCTCCACATTTCCCTGATCTATACTATACCCATCAGTCTGTCCACTCTCATTTGGTTGCGCTTTCTCTATATCTACAGGCACAGACACTGTGTCCATACTCTGAGTAGCAGCAAAGCACTGAACACACTCGTAGGTAACTGGAACTAAATCCAAAGCTAGTAGAAGCAGATAAATTCCCAATAGTAAGTTTGAAACGAAACTTCAATCAGCAATTACAAATGAAGAATAAAAAGTCACTTTTAAGTTGACAAAAGTATTCCAGGACTGTAAATAATAAAAGTAATTTATTCTAGTACAAGAAACGTTGAGCGCTTTCACTCGATAAACTCGAGCTTCCTCAGAACAGTTAAAATGTTCACCAATCACTGTTTAAATACATGTAATGGCGCCAAAAATTCTTAACTAATTAAAGCAACAGTATTCAATAACTAACTTGTCATAAAAGCATAGTAATATACAGTCCCTTAAATCTTTACAATAATAATAAAAAAAATAATTTCACTGTATGTTCTTTTAAAAATAAAAATAAAAGATATCACATACTAATATTCTTATTAAAAGGTTCCTATTAAAATGTATACCTTAATGTAAATAAAATAGATGGTTTCTACCTAAAACTCCATGAAATATCATAATACTATGCACTATAATCTTATGAGAATTTGCCACAGTCCTAAGTATATATATTGTGGTAGAAATTAGGTCATAAAGACTACTGTATCATATCTAACAATAAATCTGTAAATAATTACTTATTGTCACCATAAATATTATTATTATGACCTGTAAGCATTAATCCTTAACCATCAATAGTGGTTTGACTGTGATATAATCATTAATTCCAGGCCAAGTCATGGCATCTGTATATATTTGCCACCAATATTCTTTGAATGCCAACCAATTCTTTGTGTTACCCCCTCTCGGGTTAGGTTTTATATTCTCCAAGATGGCAAATTTGAAGGTGTGTTCTATACCTACAGCATTTGTATGTTTAAATAAAGCGTTTCTTCCATCCTTAGTTTTAATGCTGTATAAATGAGAATATATTCTTTTCTTAAATTGTCTTTCAGTCCTACCAATATAATAAGCTGGACATATATTACACTTAGCAATATATATAATCATACTGGTAAGACAGTTACCATGTACTGGTCTGATTATAGTTTTATTGTAATTCTCTAAGACTATTGTGTTGTCTGTATATATATAACTACATTGGCCACAAGCACCACATTTGCTGGTATGTTTCATATTATTAAATTCACTTATAGGGCTATTTTCAAATAGGTATTTCAAATTCTTACCCATCTTATAAACAAAATGTGGTTTGGGCCCTAAAATCGTGTGTGTTTCTTCATCCATTGAAAATATTTGCCAATTCTTATTCAAAATTTCTTTTACTTGATTGGAGTATGGTCCATACTGTACTATACATGCTTGTTTGAATGACACTCCTTCTTTTTGTCCTTTACTTCCTTGCTTATAGTTCCTTCTTTCACTAAGCATTGAGTACCTAGTAGGGGTGGGTATTTAGACCCCCCTTCCTTGCTTGTATAGTTCTCTCGTCTAGCATCATATGTTCGTCATAACCTCTCTCCCTAAATAAATTCTTTATAAAAGCCAATTCTACTTCTGTTTCCTTTCTATCAGATGTCATTCTCATTGCTCTTATAACTTGCCCTTTATATATATTGTATTTTAACTTGTGAGGGTGATTGCTGCTGTAATCTAAATAAGAATTCGAAAAAGTAGTTTTCCTATTTATTTTGGATTTGAACTGTCCTTCCTCTAAATATACAAAGGTGTCTAAGTATGCGACTCCCAATGTACTGCTCTCATTAGTGAATTTCAGATAATCACTAGACAAATTTAGGTAATTGGTAAAACCTTCAAATGTCTGTGTGTCACCTTTCCACAAGATGTACATATCATCCAAAAATCGCGAATAATACTGTATATTGACAAAAAATGAGCTTTCAAAAATAGTATTCTCTTCCCAATCCAGTAAGACCAAGTTAGCATATATAGGGGCACATGCTGCCCCCATAGCTACTCCCTTGGTCTGCCTGAAAGTTTCCCCTTCATAGTATATGAAGTTATTTTCTAATACAATACTTGTGAGTTCCACTAATAGTGATATTCTGTCCCAAGACATTCCTGAATGTTTTCTCAAACTATTAGTCAGGGCCTGTAACCCTTCATCCAAGGGGATACAAGAAAAAAGATCCACTACATCTACTGATGTAAATAATAAGTTCTGTTTATCTATGTTAACAGGGTACTTTTTCAAAAACTCCCATGAATCTTTTGTCAGATGTTTAATCTGAGAATACATTGGTTTTAGTAATTTATCTATTACTTCTCCTATCCTAAAGGTTTTGGACTTACTTCCTGATATTATAGGACGAAAAGGGGGGTTTGTTGTGTCTTTATGAGTTTTCGGAATGCCTACTATAGTAGCCAGTACTGGATCTGCTACTGACATGTAGTTATACATTTCTTCATTAATTCGATTCTCTAATAAGTAGTCTTCCAAAAACATATCAATTCTTCTATAAGCTTGATTTATTTCGTTTATAGATATAGGTTCATAGTTTCCAGAATTATAAAGGATGTCATGTATGATGCCGCTGTAACATAATGCATCATATATTACCATCCCCCCACCCTTGTCCGGTTTCATAATTCTAATAGTTCTATCACATCTAAGTTCTCTCAACAAAGTATTTTCTTCGTATGTTAAATTCTGATTTGTGTTAATTCTCTTGACTTTCCTATGTAGGGTATATAAATCCCTTACTGATTTTTTCTCATAATTTGTTACATATGTATGACTAATAGGTATAAAACTACTTTTGGTCTTAAATAAGTTAGACTGTTCGGATAACTCATTTTTGTTTTTAAACTGCATAGCTAGGTTTAACTTCCTTGTGAATAATTTCAATTCACTTATGCTATCTACTACATTAAAGGAACTCGTAGGTATAAATTTTAACCCTTTGGAAAGAAGGGAAAAATGAACTGTTTCCAACTTGATGTTGCTGTAATTAAAAATCTTAAAATTATTAAACGTGTATACAGCTCCATCTTGTAGAATGTCCTGTGTGGAAGCAGCACTTATAATGTTGAGGTCAGCAACAGGTGGGGTGTGTGGTGCAATCTTCGCCGATTTAGTTAGTATTTTTTCTTCCACCTCCCCCCTTGATTCCATTTTGCTGAATGTGCTTTCCTTTGTACCTGAAAAAAATCCCCTTCTTTCCTATAATAACCTCTATGTGGAATGTTTTCCTGTGTAGTATTGATGTTGTTGTAATAGCTATTTCCTTCATCAACATTTTCATAATCTGTTCTTCTCCTATACTGTGTTTCACCTTTGATGTTCCACTTGTAAGCTTCAAGTGATTCATACTGTGCTTTGTCTCTACTTAGTTTTTTATTTTTCTTGTCAAATGCCTTTTGTGCTCTATCATTTGCTATGTCAAATTGTTTAGAGTACAAACTATTCCACTCAGGAAATGTAGAATCATGTATAATAGTTTGGTTTAAATGTTCTATGTCATTAATACATTTGCACAATTTTTCGTCATTTAGTTTTATAAGTGCCCTCATATATTGTGAACCAAATGAATCAAACAGTGTATTAAATTCTGCAACAATTCTATGAGTAAGTTCCACACCCATAGGAACTTTAAAAAATCTTAAGCCCATGGGCACTATCTTCAAACTTAAACATTGATTCAAGTAGGCATTGTCTAATTTAATTGCATTGATAGTGTTCAACATTTTTCCGAACGAAAAAATCATTTCCTTCAATGTCCCGTTTCTATTCAAGCCTTTATAGTGAGTAGGTGCATCATTAGCAAAATCAAACTTGCAGTCATTGTCTACAAAGTCTTTAAGTTTATGTATATTATTTGTCGATTTATTAACAGGATCACTGACTCCTTGACTTAAAGGTAAATGTCTAGTGCTAGTTCCACTGCTGTTTTTTGCCACAATTTGACCATAAGTTTTTGATTTGGTTACCTGGCTAGATTTTGGGCGTGTGCCTGTCCGCTTGGCTTCTTCCGTTAAACGCCCAAATGAAAAATCAAACGTAAAATCATCCAGTGCAGTTACATTAATGTCACACTTGCCTGCATTTTCCGATAAATCAATCATCTCTCTTCCCTGCGTACGACATTTCTGACCATTCGGTAGACCCGGCGACGATGATGATAAAATGTCCATACTGTTGAGGTGCACCTTAGAATTTGTCCCCATACGAGCTCCGTTGGTTTCAGAAATGTTGTTGTGATCCTCTGGATTCCCAGCCGGTTCACGATAAAACAACGCTTCTCTAGACATGAACAGTTCCATCAGCTTAGTTATCTCACCTCGCAACGCTGAGACCTCAGCCCGGATATCCGCTATTTCGCTGCTGCTTGTAATTGGTGAGTTACTGCCAGGGCTACGAACGTGATCTATGGTCGACATCTGAACACAGCAATAAGTACTCACAAATGTAGAAACAGTAAGAGCAAAGCACTGAACACACTCGTAGGTAACTGGAACTAAATCCAAAGCTAGTAGAAGCAGATAAATTCCCAATAGTAAGTTTGAAACGAAACTTCAATCAGCAATTACAAATGAAGAATAAAAAGTCACTTTTAAGTTGACAAAAGTATTCCAGGACTGTAAATAATAAAAGTAATTTATTCTAGTACAAGAAACGTTGAGCGCTTTCACTCGATAAACTCGAGCTTCCTCAGAACAGTTAAAATGTTCACCAATCACTGTTTAAATACATGTAATGGCGCCAAAAATTCTTAACTAATTAAAGCAACAGTATTCAATAACTAACTTGTCATAAAAGCATAGTAATATACAGTCCCTTAAATCTTTACAATAATAATAAAAAAAATAATTTCACTGTATGTTCTTTTAAAAATAAAATAAAATAAAAGATATCACATACTAATATTCTTATTAAAAGGTTCCTATTAAAATGTATACCTTAATGTAAATAAAATAGATGGTTTCTACCTAAAACTCCATGAAATATCATAATACTATGCACTATAATCTTATGAGAATTTGCCACAGTCCTAAGTATATATATTGTGGTAGAAATTAGGTCATAAAGACTACTGTATCATATCTAACAATAAATCTGTAAATAATTACTTATTGTCACCATAAATATTATTATTATGACCTGTAAGCATTAATCCTTAACCATCAATAGTGGTTTGACTGTGATATAATCATTAATTCCAGGCCAAGTCATGGCATCTGTATATATTTGCCACCAATATTCTTTGAATGCCAACCAATTCTTTGTGTTACCCCCTCTCGGGTTAGGTTTTATTTTCTCCAAGATGGCAAATTTGAAGGTGTGTTCTATACCTACAGCATTTGTATGTTTAAATAAAGCGTTTCTTCCATCCTTAGTTTTAATGCTGTATAAATGAGAATATATTCTTTTCTTAAATTGTCTTTCAGTCCTACCAATATAATAAGCTGGACATATATTACACTTAGCAATATATATAATCATACTGGTAAGACAGTTACCATGTACTGGTCTGATTATAGTTTTATTGTAATTCTCTAAGACTATTGTGTTGTCTGTATATATATAACTACATTGGCCACAAGCACCACATTTGCTGGTATGTTTCATATTATTAAATTCACTTATAGGGCTATTTTCAAATAGGTATTTCAAATTCTTACCCATCTTATAAACAAAATGTGGTTTGGGCCCTAAAATCGTGTGTGTTTCTTCATCCATTGAAAATATTTGCCAATTCTTATTCAAAATTTCTTTTACTTGATTGGAGTATGGTCCATACTGTACTATACATGCTTGTTTGAATGACACTCCTTCTTTTTTGTCCTTTACTTCCTTGCTTATAGTTCCTTCTTTCACTAAGCATTGAGTACCTAGTAGGGGTGGGTATTTAGACCCCCCTTCCTTGCTTGTATAGTTCTCTACGTCTAGCATCATATGTTCGTCATAACCTCTCTCCCTAAATAAATTCTTTATAAAAGCCAATTCTACTTCTGTTTCCTTTCTATCAGATGTCATTCTCATTGCTCTTATAACTTGCCCTTTATATATATTGTATTTTAACTTGTGAGGGTGATTGCTGCTGTAATCTAAATAAGAATTCGAAAAAGTAGTTTTCCTATTTATTTTGGATTTGAACTGTCCTTCCTCTAAATATACAAAGGTGTCTAAGTATGCGACTCCCAATGTACTGCTCTCATTAGTGAATTTCAGATAATCACTAGACAAATTTAGGTAATTGGTAAAACCTTCAAATGTCTGTGTGTCACCTTTCCACAAGATGTACATATCATCCAAAAATCGCGAATAATACTGTATATTGACAAAAAATGAGCTTTCAAAAATAGTATTCTCTTCCCAATCCAGTAAGACCAAGTTAGCATATATAGGGGCACATGCTGCCCCCATAGCTACTCCCTTGGTCTGCCTGAAAGTTTCCCCTTCATAGTATATGAAGTTATTTTCTAATACAATACTTGTGAGTTCCACTAATAGTGATATTCTGTCCCAAGACATTCCTGAATGTTTTCTCAAACTATTAGTCAGGGCCTGTAACCCTTCATCCAAGGGGATACAAGAAAAAAGATCCACTACATCTACTGATGTAAATAATAAGTTCTGTTTATCTATGTTAACTCATACTCTGAGTAGGGTATGTGGGGTCATACTCTCTGTGTCTAACACACATTCTACACCTAATGACTGTGCCAGCTCATCCCTGTCATCATTACCAAAAGTTACACATCCTCCAACATCAGACAGGAGGGCAGTTACACAGTGCTTGTGCCAACCAAAACTACCTGAGAATCGACCAAAGCAAAAAATATCCATTGTAAGTAGGACTCAATACCACAACTACACATGCAACTGATATCTTTACAACTACAAAAATATGATAACAAGCAGTACCCCTGGGGATAACTTGCACAGGTAGATGTGGAACTTGGATCATGAATGCACTTACATACTATAAGTCACACAGATTTTATAAACTTTATTGTGACTAAGAGGTAAGGATGCAGCTATTGATACTCTGGTATGGAAGTACATACCTGGCCATCTGCATTTGAAACTCTGTGGGGCCTGTCTGACTCTGCCCCAAACCCCCAATATCCAACATTGCACTGTGGGACTTTGTGGATGTGGTACCACTTTTAAGCAAGGCCAGGAGTTCCTCAATCTCTGTCAGAGGTGGTTCATTAGATGGTCCACCACCTGCAGCCATCTATTCCATTGGCAGAAGCTGTTCATAGTTTCATAGGTTCATAGGTTGGTACTAGGCTATCGGCCCTAGGGCCTATACAAGCCTAGCCATAACAATTCCCTGGCTATTTCTTCCCGCACTATTTACTTCCCTGGACCCCTGTCTAGCAGGGCAACTGACGTGATCCCTGGGGTGAATTTATTTTCTCCCATCCAATCATCAAGGTTCCTTTTGAAGAGGGCCAAAGAGGTGCTCTGCTTGACATGTATGGGCAGTCTATTCCAGAGTCTGGGGAGTCTCTGAGTCAGGAACCTATCCCTCCGGCATGTTTTGTTTATTGTGATGACAAGGTTTAGATCCCTAAAGCGTGTGGCTCTGAGGGATTGGTATTTCTTTAAGTGTAGCATGTCCAACAGCTCTGGCTTTGACATGGCCTTGTATGTTAAGCAGAGATCGCCTCTGAGTAGGCAATATGCAACAGAGTATACCTGGAGTTTTTTAAGGTGGTCAGCTTAGGGTATCTGCTTTAGGCCTTTTAGTGAGGTATTTCTGCGGCCTTTCCAGTTGTTGCAGATGTCTTGAGAGGTACATACCAAAACGGGGCATTGTATTCTATAATGGGTCTAATGAGGGATGAGTACAGTCGGACAATGACCTCCTTTTTTCTGGATGAAAAGCCCTTAGTGATGAGGTGTGCCACATAGAAGTATTTCCTGACTGTTGTGGCGATGTGGTTTTCGAAGGTGAGACCACTGTCCACCTGTGTCCCTAAGTCTCTTATCACACTTACGGTGTTTAGTGTACTGCCACCTATGTGGTAATTCATGAGTACATATTTTTTACCAAAGGGGATAACTATACATTTCTTGGCATTGAGCTTGAGCCCATGGCTCTGGCACCAAGCATCTGTTTCTGTAAAGCACTTTTGCAAAGTATCCACATCATTTGGGGATTCAATAATGGCTCCCAGTTTGCAGTCATCTGCGAACTTTGTTAGCCAGAGTCCCTTAGTGTTGGCCTGTACTTCAAAGAAGTAGATGCCAAACAAGAGCAGTCCCAGGAGTGAACCCTGAGGTACTCCACTTGTCACTTGTCTGGAGCTGGATTTGGAGTCAGCTACTTTCACAGTGTGGGTTCTGTCAGTAAGCCAGTTGACAACCCATCGAGTGATGTAGGGATTAATGCTCAGCTTAGTAAGTCTATTTATGATTCCAGAGTGGGGAATGGTGTTAAAGGCCTTAGTGATGTCCAGATAGGCTATGTGGACCACTTTACCCTCATCTTCGGCTCTGGAGACTGATTCAAAGAAGTCAATAGGGTTCAGGAGACAAAATCGGCCCTTCACGAACACAAACTGGGTGGATCCAGTGTTTGAAGGTTGCCGGTGTCTTTGTTTTTAAGTTCCATGATAATACGTTCCATGGCCTTGCAGATCAGGCTCATCAGACTGATGGGACGGTAGTTCCCAGGATCCAAGGTGGACCCCCCCTTGTGGAGTGGGATAACTGTAGCGGTGCGCCACTCAGTGGGCACAAAGCCTGTGGTGAGGCTATGATTAAACATGACACTTAGGTGAGGTGCCAGTTCATTTTGTAGTTCAAGTAATACACAGCCCAGGATGTCATCTGGTCCCATGGATGCTGTATTCTTAGCTTTGGAGAGTGTGTTTTTTTACCTGTGTGGCCTTTATTACCGGAATTTGGCAATCTTCTGGTATTGAGATGGGTGAGAGGGGGGTGAAGTTGGCTGTACTCTGTTCATGATCATATCTGTTGCATTGCAGTGGACCATATTGTAGTTGCTATCCTATACACTCACAACATTAACACTGATAGCAATTTCACATGAGACATGGACATGGAAAGGCTGGTCGATGGAACTGACTGCAAAGAGCCATTTACCATGGAGATGGAGGGCCTCTAGTACCATTTCATTCTCAGCCTTCATAATCCTTGGTTTGTATATAGAAGAACTAGTAGATGCATTACCTTTCTTCTGTGTCTTTGTTTAGGTATAGCTCTATCATCTAGACAGTGGAATTAACAGCCGTAGTCCTGCACAGGCCTTACAAATCCTTGCATTACTACTATCCTACTAGACCATCTAGTATGCTCTAGTCGTGCATTACAGTCAGATATCTAGATACACAATCTTTAAATAAATGTCAGGGTTGTATCTGTCTTGAGCACATATCCTCCACAAAAAAAGCACAGAAGTGCAACTTAACAAGAACACATGATGTTTACAATAGTAATGATAAAAATGTTGCTGTGGCTAATCACAAATATGCAGGGTACTCAACACTACAATAGTATTGCACATTATTGTATCTCACACCTACTTGAACCAACCTGCAGGATACTATATACAGTACAAAAACAATGCACCTTTTAGACAAATTTTGTCTAATATATTTAGAAGTACTGGCAAACTGACAACCCTTCCAGGTCTTACATTAAACAGCAGAGGGAAAGCTGTCTGTGTACAAATAAGCTGATGTGTACAAAGTAGTACTTACCTTATATAAGCCGATATCTTACTGAGAAGCAAGTTTCACTTCTATCAAGTCACACGATTGTTTATTTATTTAGTTAGTTAGTTAGTTATTTTTGTTTGTTTACAGGAGTAATACATTGATCACTATAAACCATTTGCAAGCACAGCTCGGGTGAAGAGAGTCACAAAAAAAAAAAAAAAAAATAGAACAAATTCACAAACACAGCGTAATCACAAAAGGTAAATAATTCTATAGACAACTAAAACTATATGTAAATACTATTAGCAGAATATAAGATCAGGATTCATAGTTAGGGGAGTGGAGTTTTCTTCCTCAGCAGGATAAGAAACAATGCTTCTTGTCATGCTTTTAGTATAAACACTGTCCTCTGGGCAAGCAATTATGATAATTAGGGCTCTTCTCATTATTGCCGCTTAATCACTCATTTTTTTTAACTAGCAAACCTTTAAAACATTGTGTGGATTACTACATGATGCCATGCACACACCCGAGTATCTGCAGACAAATCTGCACATGTTCATGAAGCCAGTTATATTGTGTTGGAGAAAATTGTCGTCCCATAATTAACCATCTGAAGACAGAGTCACTGTAGTGCATGTATTCGCAGCAGCATATAGATGGATGGAGGACTGTCATGTCTCACACCTTAAAGTGCCATTGGAACAATAATAATATAGTACCTATAGCTTATTAGTTTGTCATCCATCATGAAAATGTGATGTACATTGATGCCTCTTATTGTGCGAAGGATGGGACATTTGAGAATTATTTTGGGCACCAGTCCGCTGCAATTTTTCCTGATTTCTTTCACGGTGAGACATTACAGCTGGTGAAGGAGATGGTAGTGCTCCATTTAGAGCACAGACGTGAGGTAAGAAGGAATGCAAGATTTTTCCAGACATCCTCCATAGGCACTACAGCCAGAGACTCTGGTGGGAGGGCTATGCCACACAATAATATAAGGATAATGCCTGGAATAGTTTGACCAAGGCTGTCTCCAGAGCTACTGGCGTCCCAAGCACAGTGGAACAGTGCCATCACCACTACACTGACATGAGACAATGCAAGTTAAGGTACAGGTACCACCTCAGTACTGTAAGTATAACATCTTTTAGGTAAACAAAAAAAAAACTACCATAGCATGCTACCATCCAATTTTCATCATGCCCTTTTTAAATCTCTAGCCCCTGCAGAGATTGAAAGGAATAGGGAGATGCAATGGAGCAGATTAGAATACCTAAACAAGAGGTAGGGTGAATATACATAAAAAAAGGTTCTGCTTTCATATTAAAAGTTGCAAGCATTAAAATAATTATGTATAACTTTTATGCAGCAGTGCCACATTTGTCAGTACTGGCATAGCTCAAGGTGGTAGTATGATAGTGCATATCAGAAGTGCACTGCCTCTTAATGGAGAGGTGATCAGGTGAATCGTCATGTTATGTCTATGTGCTCTGAGGTCATTAGGATGGTCATGGGTTCAAACCCCCCCCCCCCAAAAAAAAAGCTCTGTTGTGAAGGAAAGCTATATTTGTTATCCCACTAAAATCAATGCCCCACTACATTGTCTGTATATCTAAGATCAGTAAGAAGTAGCTTGCTGAGCATTTCACAATACACAACAGAAGCATCTTTCCCTTGTCTGTCTCAGGCGACGGACATATTTATTGTGTGATCAGTGTGTTTTTTTACACAAACAGATTTATTATTGTGCAAATTCAGACTGAAAAACTTGCCACAAGCACAAATATATTGCCTTGATAAATAGCTCCTGCCTTTAACATACTATTATGTCAGACTGCATGTGAGGATGGCTTCTGTCTTAAGCCCCCTCCATGTTATATTCAGACAAAAGGTTGATGATATTCCTGTTTAAGTTCCACTATTAAAAGGTTATTATTCTCAAGAGTATTAGTATCAACATAGATAACAGTGCAATTTTCATTCGATTTGTATTTTCCTACCCTACTCTCTTTGCTGCTATCCTTTCCCTTTCATACATTTATTTGTTTTGTTTTATTTCTTTGTTTTTATTTCTGTCCATTTCTTATACTATTATAAGAAGTACAACAACCCACGCCTATCCCACTATCAAGGCCTGTTGTCTCCCCACATGTGGCAGCAGTAATGCTACCACCACCATCACCACCAATGGCACCCTGCACATCTGGGCCCCAGTCTGACACATTTGTCTCCATATATCTCCTACCTTCATCCCCTGTTTCAGGTAGCCTTGCACCAGAAGGTGGTACAGTAGTACATGCTGATAGCAGTGCAATTGGTGGCAACACCTTTTCACTTCTCAGGAGCTGACAGACTTTGTGGAGGAAATAATAGACAGGAGATTGGATACCTACATATGCTGCATGGAGATGATGTTCTGATGATTGGCTGAGTCAAATTTCTGCCTAGTGCTGACTCCACCTTCTGAGACAAGATCCAATAACAATGGCTCTGAGGGTGAAGACATCTCCCATGGAGTCTAAGCTGACAAGAGACTGTATCTGTGACCAGCCACTCTTGTCCTGCAACCCAGTGTTACCCTCCCTTCTGCATTTATGCCCGCCCCTGTATCTATCCCGCAACCCAGTGTTACCCTCCCTTCTGCATTTATGCCCGCCCCTGTATCTATCCCGCAACCCAGTGTTAGCCTCCTTTTTGCATTTATGCCCACCTCTGTATGTTGAACAGTCCTGTCTTCACTATTGTTTTCCTTCTGTTGGTCTGATGTCTCCATCACTAGTATGTTCCCCCTCCCTCATTGCATTACCCAAGACTTGATCAGTCATATGAGCTTTCTTTGCTACCTAACCTCCCCCTCTTACCAACCTCTTACTTTCCTGACTTACTTCCCCAACATTCCCTTTTCAAAAAACAAGGCACGTGTACCAAAAAGAACTACCTCACCCATATCTCTCAACTTTTCAAATATTTGTAAATATGATTGTCTCTTATTGAGTGATGGGTTCATCATAAAATGAGTTATTTTCTGACAGATCATTGAGGGTTGAAGTCATTAAATATTTGAAACTATTTTTGGATTTGTCCAAAATTACTGAGCTAAGAAGTTCAAATGTATGCATTCCGGGTTTCCTCACCTTGTATTCTACTCTATGCTTGCTTTCCCTTTTCACCCCTGTCTTATACTTCCATTTTCAAACTTTATTCTGGCAAAAAAAAAAAAAAAAGGAATAAGCACACCACACACATGCCCAAAAAGGGGCTTATAAAACTAAATAATCTTTTAGTGGTCATACGTTTTATGATGGGTTGCAAAGGGCAACACTGATGCTCATGTATAACTAATGAGAACTGGCACGTCTCATTCTGTGGCAAAAAGGAAGCCCAATCCATGTCATGAGTTACAGATCTTGGCATTGGTCACACAGATGAGCCGAGTTCTGCTGTCTGGCACTTTGCAAATATAAAAAATAAGGTAATGCTTTAGTATAACCACTTCCATGGCTCAGTGTACTCATGAAGTGGTTAGTATAGTGCCAATACAGTGAGTGAAGGTTTCCAATCCCCTAAGGGTTGTATGCTGTTTCACAATGATTAGCTTGCTGTCTACAAATGTGCTATATTTTCCTGAAATGTGTGTTTTATAACAACTTTATTCTGAGTGCTACTGTTGTCTCACATTGCTAATACACTGGTAGGAAAAAATACATCACTAGGAAAACAAGAGCTCAGACCTCATGAAGTCCATCTTACTGTCAGCCTGCAAATGTGTTACATTCCCCTGAAATGTGTCTGTCACACATTTAATCTTAGTCCCTTTGTGGCTGTCCTTACTAATGCACTGTTATCACTTGAATATCACTAGCAAAGTCATGGGTTCAGATCTCTTAAGGTCTCTTCTTGTTATCAGGCTGCAAATGTGTTACATTCCCCTGAAATGTGTGTGTATGACACATTTAATATTAGTGCCCTTGTGGCTGTCCTTACTAACTCACTGTTTTAAGAGAATATAAGCAAAGCCATAGGTTCAGATCCCTTAAGGCTTTTCTTGCTATCAGGCTGCAAATGTGTTACATTCCTCTGAAATGTGTGTTTTATGACACTACTAGTTTGAATGCTTCTGCGTCTCACCCTATTAAATAAAGAATTAAAGATATAATGCAAGTGAATTGACTTGATGAGTCAACTCCCCTTAAGGTCTGATACTTTCTATTTTAACTCATTTACACCTGAGTGGTGTGGAATGTCACGACTTTAGCATCCTATACAAGTCTTGGATTCCAGAGCATTTTCCGAAAAATAAACTTTAAAGGCTTAATATAAATGCATGCAAATATTTTAATATAGTGATTAAAACTGTACAAATAACCATGTTATCATTAAGAAGTATTCCTTACAGTGATAATAGTAAGTGCATTTAGTCTTTCCATAAATACTGCATTATAATGCAGAAAACCCCAGAACTGTATATTTTCTAAACTTTCATAAACAAATTTTCATATCTTGAAAACTATACAATCTAGACATGTATTGTAAAGGTGTTATAGGCTTGAATGTGTTAATGACATTCCCATTATATTATGGGTTCGCTGATCCAACTCTGATGTTGTCAGGACGGGTGCAGATTAATACATTATGTTACTTTACTGTATTCCACCTCTTCTATCTAAGATTCACATTATTCTGCAGTCAAGCATTGTCATGCAACTTTCTCCATTGTGTTTTGCAACCCTGCTTTGGTGAACATGTTCCTTTATATTCTTCTGTCCATCTCTATGGCTGCTATCGTGAAAACTTCTACACTCCACTCTTAGCCATCCTTGAAATTTTCCCTTTTATGGAACATACTTGTATGCATATATATTGATGTATCTTAAAGCAATAAATTGTCACTGGTGCTTTCCTGACTGTTCACTTGAGCATGTGACAACTACCAAAGGTGTTTGTGTAGATTCATAGGTTCATAGGTGTGTATGTGCCAGTCGATCAATGTTCACCTGAGCTGCTTGAGCTTTACTCCAGCTGTGAGACAGTGTAACGCGTTCTGCCCATGGGTCTGTACTGTGGTCGTGGAGAACAGTAGCTCATCGCTTACACTTGCCTGCCTGCATGAATAGGTAATAAGCATCAAGACTCATCATGTACACAATATAAATAGTACTGGTTTGGCCATGAACTCAGACACAGCATTTTGCAATCTGTAGGAATGTTTATTAAATGCATCCATAGTACATACAAAACACTGAGAAATTATAAATGCAAGTCTGGCACACACTGATGTTAAGAATACAGATTCAGAGAAGAAATGAGTATCAGGAATCCCTGCTTTTTATAACGCATTTTATGTACATGACATGGACGTTAGTGATGGTCCATGCTTGCACTCAGTGTTCTATGCCTGCAGCAGACCATGACAGAAGGCAAACTGGATGAGTTATATATTTTAGCCTTATTTTAAGATACGGATTTCAAGAAATCAAACATTATTTAACTTACATAAATGATATTCTTTTATGTTGTTTTTATTATATTTTAGTTTGTTATTATTTTTAGGGCATGCAGAAAGCTCATGTTTCAGATACAATGTCATTAAGTCTACACCCCATATGTTATTTTCCTGACACATATTACACATCTCAAATGCAGCAAAAAGTTTTTTACTTACAAATACATCTATATGCACTGTACTGTTAGCTTGTGTCAAGTTTTGAAGTTGTTAGTGTAAATTAAATGCTGCCACCTGACTTCACTGAATAATGTCTTACCCAGAAAAGATAGTCAGTTTTTTTGTTGCCTCATTAACTTTGGTCTAGTAGTTACTTGTCAAATCTCTGACAACTTAAACTCAGCCATGTATATGAAATGCCAGAATAGTGTACTGCCAGGCTGCTGCATGAGTTTTCACCCCATTTAGGTTTTCCATAACTGGGCTTGCATTCTTTGTTTAGGTGGAAGCCTTGGAGATGGATCTTATCAATCACTCAGTATGAGCTGCTTGATTACATTACATTTACATAGACTCCTTATAAATAATCAGTCTTAGCCAGGAAGCAAGACTTGATGACTGTTACACTATAAAGATAAACTTCAGGGCAGTAAACACTATTGTTTAGCAGGAATTAAAAGAAAATAAAAAGCTTCCATCTCCATTGTGACTGGAAGTTTTTTACAAACCAACTGAAAAGATCCCAGAAAATCTGTGCCAGGGTTTATAGGAGTCTGAATGGCATGTTGCTTTTTCTAGGTGTGCTAATGTTTGTTGTTCAGACAACTTGATGTGCAGGATATATAAAACAGTTTGCAGTTAAACAAATTTTAATTTTGATGTCTAATGAAAAATGTGATTGCTTTAAACTTGCCAGTAAATTCTAAGTTCCTTGTACTGTTCCGGCTTGCCCTTCTCTTCTCTTGCACCAAAGTAAATTTGTGATAATTCAGTACCATATGAGATATGATCATTTATAGTATTTCAGCTGCTAAAATAAACATTTTGTTTTAAATAAACATGTTTCAGTGCATCTTTAGCATGTATGGCGTTTACATACCTCTCAACTGTCCCTGATTTTCAGGGACGTCCCTTATTTTGACTCAAATTTTAGCTCTGTCCTTCTTAATCCCTCCTAAAACTTGTGACTTTTGGAGGAAAGGTGGTGAATTACACTTAATGAATAATGACAATAATTAAGAGTTACAGACTTCTTTTACTTCAGAAAATGTGTATTAATTCATATGCTCTGATTCTGTCAATGTTTCAAGTCAACAGCACTAATATTTTAAAAGTGTCCCTGATTGTCCCTGATTCTGTTGACATTTGTCCCCAATTGGTTGAGAGGTCTGGGTCAGAATCATAAAAAAATAATTTTCTATAGATGCTCTACTCTTTCAATGGAGCTCACGTGTTCCTGAATGCAAGATCTTATATATTCTTTGTGTTTAATATTTTTTCTCATATTTCTCTTTTTTCATACATTTTATTTGATTTTACAGCTGGTAAACATGTCTTCTACAGTTCAAGGGCCAAATGGGATGGTCATTGTGACACACGTCATTCCTTCAAATGAAAATGGAACAGCCCAGGTTCAGTTCCAGAACCAGAACGTGAACATAAGCCACAACCAAAATCAAAACAACTCACTGTTGCCTCAGTGCACATTTTGCAGACTGCCACCCCCACTAAAAAAATTTATAAAGGGGGAGCCTGCAACCCTTGGAGTAAGTATCAATCAGTTTATGGAATAGTATTGAAGATAAGGGGAAAAAGGCATTGATTACAATTAATCTTTTGATTTGAGTAAAGTTTGCAAACATTTATAAGAAGGGTATTAAATAAATGAATTATTAGTTATTATTACCTTTAATTTGATAATTGAAGACATTTCATGCTATTATTCTGCTTTAAATCATATAAGAAGTATTTGTGAGATATCATACACTAACCAGTAACACATCTGATAACTTTCATTGATACCAGTATCTAATCTGATAACTGTCTAGACTTAGACATTTCCAACATATTTTGAAATGCTACCATAATACCTCAGTAGAGGTATAACCACACTGATATGCCTTTGTTGTTTTTTTCATGATATTTGTCAGGAATCACAGCATAGTTCATCTTCACTCTTACTACTTATGTCAGTGATAGATAGGGCTTGAATTCCAAAAGCGGCATAAAATAATATGAGAAATAGATATTACACCATCTGTAGTTGTTCCACTAGGATCTGCTATCTATGCATGGGGTGGCTGCCCTTAAGAACGTATAACAAATGCAAGTTACTGTCATGGGTTATGACTGAAACGTAGCAAACGCAGGTAATCTTTAGAGCAGTAGCAGTAGCTACAGAATAGCATTATAATCACTGACTTTCCAGGATTTCACCAACCACATTCTCAGACAAGCACCTCCTAGTTCAGTCTTACCAACAGTAACTGACAGCCAAATTACTTTCCCATATTTAAGCTATCGTGATGCTTCTCAGGAGGGGCTATGGATACCTTTCCAGTTACAACACCCTTTTCTGTATTCAGAATACTAATCTGATTTCAAGATCTCAGTAACTAAACACTCTTCTGTAGAACCTACAGACACTGAATTATAATAGCTGTTAGCCAAGTACTTTCTCTTCAAAGCTGGGGTTACCAACAGTTACACCAATGCTCTGATGATACCCTGCATTAATAAAATATTAGCAACAAGCTTTTATGAATGAACAAATGCAAACTCTTTGTTTTAAAGAAAGACATGATTATACACAAAAGGCAGTAATGTAGTTACACAGGGAAAAGAAAATAATGTTTCATAAGAGTAGACTGATGGCAGAAAAACTTGTAACTGCATCTGTTGTTATCTGCACTTCCTTATACTAGCTGACTGATGCCTCAGAATGAACATAAAGTCCAACATACCAGTAGTTCACTGCAGCTGCAACTGATTTGAACAGGGCCACTGGAATATGATTTTTTAATTGAACTCCATTTTAAA
Source organism: Protopterus annectens (assembly GCF_019279795.1). NCBI lineage: Eukaryota > Metazoa > Chordata > Ceratodontiformes > Protopteridae > Protopterus > Protopterus annectens. The sequence continues at coordinate 1,147,505,351 of NC_056743.1, read as the reverse complement.
TAATGAAATGGCTTTTTTATTAAAATACATAATTAAATAAAATAAATGCATAAAGGGCCTGTGAAGCCCCTATTAAAAGCATATAGAGCTGCAGTATACTATAGAGGATGTTAATGCATTCACCCAATAAATTTACAGGCTTTCTGATCCCTCTTGGAGTCATGAGCCTATAAATATTAAACAGGAATGGAATGTTCACAGAAGTCAAAAGAGCAGTAGTGTTTTTTTTTAATTCTGCAGGTAACCAGACTGTGTCGAAGAGAAAGAATACTATTTTTGAAGGAAAACAGTTAAAAATTATATACAGCTAATGAAATATACAACTATTAACATTTTTAAATCTATAAAAAATATAGCATTTGACAGCATTCAAGTTGCTTGAGATAAACTTAATGAAAAATTAATACTTTTCAATGCCAGTGTCCACCTGAATTCAATGAATATTTCAATAAAGTACACAGAGATGTGTGCTCAAAGATCTCCTATCATAATTTCATAACCCATAATTGCAAGTCCTTGAATTATGAGAAAAATCAGCAAAACTATAGGAAAACAGTGAATGTCAACAATCGCTGTTCTATTTTAATGTTGATTTTGTAAGGGACAACCCCATTCTCCCCCAGCTCTCACAGTATTTATATGTATTACACCCAACATGAATTATGAAGAAAAATCTGCAAAACTATAGGAAAACAGTAAATGTCAACAATCACTGTTCTATTTTAATGTTGTTTTTGTAAGGGTCTACCCCATCCTCCCCATCTCTCCCTTTATTTATATATAGTACACCCAAGGTTGTCATACTTAGGAGAAAATGGAATATTCTAAGCCAAAGCAATTTTTGACTTAGTATAAGTAAGTTCCAACTTTTGCACATTCAGTCAGCCTGTTTCAGGACTCAAAGTTAAAGGTTTTAGAATTTAAAACTGTTACTATGCTCAGCAAAGTGAAGAAGAGCAAGGAAGAGAAGAAGAATAGGATGGGAGGGTAGGGACCGAACTGAGAAGACAGCTAGTAACACTGCAATAAAATGAGGGCCCAGTCAGGTCAGAACACCTAGGTCCAGCACAGAAATCTCTCACACACACACACACACACACACACACACACACACACACACACACACACACACACACACACACACACACACACACACAGACACACACACACACACACACACACACACACACACACACACACACACACACACACGCACGCACGCACGCACGCACGCACACACACACACAAGTCATTGCCAGAATCAGAAAGAACAATTCTCATAAACACAAGAGTTCTCTGATTCAACCAAGCAAGAAACTAAGAGGCCTAATAAAGTCCATCAAAGCCAGTTACAAAGCCAGAATAGCCACCCAGGCTAAGGATAATCACAAGGCCTTCTTAATTTATATGAGAAACCTTAAGGTAACACACAGCAGTGTGCAGAACTGGTGGTAAATGGCAGAATCTTCACTGACCATAGTGACATAGTGAATCTACTGGCTGATTAATTTATCTATGACTTCATCCCCTCCCCCCCACTACCCCTGTGAAATTCCTTCTAGCATATCCTCCTTATCTATCAGGAGAGAGCAGGTCCTGGTGGCACTTAATAAGGTGAAAAATACTGCTCCATTGGGACTCAACAATATCCTTGGTTACCCTCTAAATAGCCTAAAACAAGTCCTAGCAGAACCACTTGAGGCATTCTTCAACTACAACTTCAAAATAGGTTATGCACAAGGTGACTGGAAGGCTGCAACAGTCATCCCCTCTTCATAAGGGTGAACCATCAGCTGACCCTGGAAACTACAGACCCATAAGTCTGCCAAGTCTACTATGCAAAGCCATGGACCTAATTATCATTTATTTATTTTATTTAACATTTGTTTATTTAACATTTGTTTACCAGGATAGTCCGACCGGATAACTGGTGTCCCTTTTCAGTAGAGTACTGGGGAGAAAATCTCCACATGGTACAGTGAGTAAAGAAATATCATTTTTTTTTGGTTACAAAGGGCCGGATTCATGAGGCTTGCACATAGTCTAAGAGTAGAGTAAGACTCCAGCAAGCCAACATGTGCGCCGAGCGATCCAGGAACAGCTGGCAGGGGCGTGCAACTGAGCTCTCCAAGCTAGTCCTACATGGACAGGGCTGTGATATGCAAATTACCTCAATTGCAGGTGAAAGTCATGCAAATGAGGTAAAATTGCGATCCAGGAAACCCGAACCTGTCCGAGTAGGAGTAGTGTTATTTGCAGAAATGTACTCAGTTGATAACTGAGTATGGTTCTGCAAATAGCAAAACGGAGCCGTGTCAGCTAGAAAAAAAGCATGCATTCACAGTAGGAAGCATGCCAATGGCCAAAAATATGGCCATTGGCAATGGGGAGTGATGCAAATTAAAAATAAAATAACTTTTTTTTTTAATCCCGATTTCCAAGGTTTAACCGTAGCACAGCGCCGGGCAAATGCTCTGTGCCCTAAAAAGCAGAAACTTAATAATTAAGATCCACAAATGTGGATTTCATAGCTAAAATGAATGTACAATGCAAGGGAATGGCAGGCTGAAGACAACATGGCCACCGAGTAGAGGTTGCTAAGGGGGGAAGCTCAGTCTAAGAGATGTAACTAAGCATTAGTAGGCAATCTTATGCAAATGAGAGTTATGATAGTGAATCACAAGTTTACATAGCAAATGAGCACAGTCAGTGGAGTGTAGGAGTAGGATAAGGGGAGTAACAGAGTAGAAGATAGGTGACATCACGAGGGCGGTATGTATGAAAGGAGTGCAGCTCATTGGAGCAGAGTGACATGTGTCAGCTTACATTTACATAATAGTGAAAGAGGTGTGTCAACAGGTAGGCCAGGTAAAGTCAAGAAATCGAAGGTGTATGCTGTGGATAACACCAAAGTTTCTTGCTGACCGTGCATGTGCATGTGTGCGCGCCACTAAACCCAATTAAGACAGTGTGCGCGCGTGTAAGCGTGTGTGCATGCGTGTAGGCTTGAGTAAGCATATGTAAGGCTGTGTAAACAGTTGTAAGTGCGTTTGCGCCGGTGTGTGCGCGTTTTAACAAGAATAAGCAAGTTGTAGTCCATATAAGCATGTGTGCACGCATGTGAGCTGGTGTGCGTGGCGCTGTCCCCTGAGGAAATAGAAAGGGAAAAGGAAGCACAACAAATAGTAGGAAATTAACCAGTGAGTACTAGCAGAGCTAGCAGGTGAAAACAATCAGAATCAGGCAATTACACAGGCAGTACACTAGCCCAGCCCAGCCCAGCCCAGCACTTAAAACTCAGCAAAAAACATTCCAGTATGTTTTTCTCAGACACACTGCAACACTGCAGTAAGTTAATAGAAGTGAAAACTGAAAAAGCTTTACTGAGACAAAGAAATGTTAGGGGCTGCCATTGCTGTTATAAGGCGACATATACAACATGCTGAGGGTGGTGACAATGCAAATGCTGCTGAGCAACCCACAGTGAGAAGACGGAGAAGAGTGTACAGGCCTAGGGTAACCTACCAGGGGCTACATGAGCTGGAGATAGTGGAGCACTATAGAGTGGACAGAGACCTCATGCAGCAAATTGTTGAGCTGTGCAGGCCACGCCTCACACACAGAACCAACAGAGGGGAACCCATCCCAGTGGAAACCAAGGTATGTGTTGGCCTAAGAATATTAACAACAGGTACCTTCCAGAGACCAACTGGCAATATGATGGGGATTTTACAGGCATCAGCATCTAGGGTACTGCACCAGTTCCTGAATGCCATGGCAGCACATGTCGGTGATCATGTATATTTCCCCAATTCCCGTGGGGTATTGGCCAGAAATATGTGTCTCTTCCAGCAAATAGCGGAATACCCTGAGGTAGTGGGTGCAATAGACTGTACGCACATTCGCATCAAAGCACCAGCTGGTGAGCAGGGTAGGGTCTACTATAACCGCAAGGGTTACCCCTCCATCAACTGCCAGGTCATGTGTGATGCCCAGGGTATAATAATGAATGTGTGTGCTGGCTGCCCTGGAAGCTACCATGACCCCCATATCTGGCATCTGACACAGCTGTACCATACATTTGCCAATTGGGACATCCCTCATGGTCACTAGTGGGGGATGCTGGATATGCACTCGAGCCGTGGCTGATGACACCCATCAGACATGCACACACACCTGAACAGGAACGCCATAATAAGGCACATGCACAAACACAAAATGTAATCGAGCGTGTGTTTGGGTTGCTCAAGTCATGGTTCCGGTGCCTGGACACAGCTGGTGGAGCCTTGCAGTACTCACCAACTACATGTACCCAAATAGTCATGGTATGTGCTATGCTACACAATATTATCCTGTGATAACAGCTGCAGCAGGAGCAGCATAGGGCCGGGCACAACATCCCTCCACCATTGCCAAGGCCATCACAGGCAGAGCATGACTTGGAGGAGGAACAACCTGAGCTAGCCCCAGTAGGCAGAAGGAGGCTTGCCCAGTATGCTTTGGCCTTGGCAAAGAGGCAACACATAGCATATACACTGGCTCAGTAGGAACCCTGGAAATGATACCTCTCTCCGACTCACACATATAGTAAAATCAATATCTAACTTGACACTATCTGTTAACAAACATGTATAGGGAGTGTAAAATGTGCATCTGACATAGGCAGCCCTGCAGCACCACCTGAGGCATGATTGCTGTGTGTTAAGCAATATAAAGCACTGCTAAACAACTCTCACCATTATTTAGCATATGTAAACAAAATTGCACACACTAAGTAGCACAACTACAGGCAATGTTCAGCAATATTGTGCACTGTCCAGCAATGTTGGGCAACATTGAGCAATGTTGTGCAAGTCTGGTCAAATGTGGGTATAGTTCATCAAAAGCAGGTTGACAAGTTCATATTTGCTTCACTTTTCTTGAAGCAGTCTGTTCTGGCATGTATGAAAATATAAAGTAGTAACAGTCCTCGAACCCAGGATACAGTGCACTATAGTCAGAGTACAGAACCACTAAACCATGACAGTATGTCAATGGTCAGCTTGTTTGAAAAAATGTTGATAAGTCAATGCTAAGTATCTCATGGAAACCTTGCAGGCATAGCACAATACCTGTTGAGTTAACACGTGAGGCCTGCAGTAATAATAGAACCTGATATTCAACACACATATAGTATAAATGTTAATATTGGTAATGTTCCCACACATCAACAAACGTAGTGGACCTCAGACAGCAACATACTGCAAGGTCACACTGGGCATGCTCACACACTTGAAACTATGAGACAAATGTCAGGCAACAAAACACTGAAAGTCTGAACTGGCATGCTCACACACTTAGGGCAAGTTTGAGTACAGCAGTGGACCACACATATCCCTCAGTTGCATGTGTCAACCCAGGAACCTCACACTATTCACCAGTCTGCCATGTGCACACAGTGATATGACAACAGACACAATATAATATAGTGAAATCCTGTCACAATCAAATATGTTATGCAGAAACCTAGGTTGTTCATAGGACATGGTAAAGCAAAGAAGAAACACAACCTGCAATCAGTACCATCACTGAACAATGTGCATCCCGAACATTAGCATAGGTTCAGAGGTTGACACTAGGCTATCTGCCCTAGGGTATGTAGAAGCCTAGCCACAGTGTGTTTGTATTCTGCAACCATGCTAGAGCAGTAGACTGTGCCTGTTAATAGTAGGTCTCACAAGATATCTCACATATGTTCATTTCATTCTGCCTCTGTCTAGCCTCTGTCTAGCAAGGACCCATAACATATCCCAGGGCTAAACATACAATCACCCATCCACCTGTGAAAATGTCACCTGTAAGTGGTTAGCGTGGGTATGTGCATATGTGAGACTGTGATCACATTCCCGAGTGAGTGGAGCCTCTGTGATGGTAATATGCCCCTCCAGCATGTCCTATTAACATCATTGCTCACGTACCTGTCCCTGGAGCATGTAGCTGTAAGGGACTTTGATATCCTCATGTGGAGCCTGTCCATCAATGATGTGATGGACATGGCTTCAAACAAAAGGCACAGACTTCATCCAAGTAGGCAGTAAGCAACTGAGGAGAGCTGGGGTGACCATAGCCAAACTGTGCATACCATCTGTGTGAGTCCCTAGATCCACTTGGTTATGTAAATCTGTGTACATTCCAGTTGCTGCAGGTGTTGGGTAAAGTATATCCGAAATGGGGCATTGTATCCACGCATGTGCCTGATGACTATAGGGTCACAATGACCCCACCTGATCTGGATGTAAAACCGTATGGGATAAGGTTGGCTAAATAGAAGGTGTGTCCAACAACATTGGCAACGTGAATGTCAAAGGCGAGAGTACTAAGTATTCATGTCCCGAAATCACAAATCACACACACTGTACGTGATGTATCATCATCTATGTGGTAATGTGTGTGCACGATGTTACTACCAAAGGTGATGACTATGCATCTAAAGGAAAGTAGCTGTAGGCCATGGCTCTGGCACCAGTCATCCATCTCTGTGAGACCCTTTCTGAGGATGCTTGTGCCAGCTGTGGAGTCGATTATGGCACACAGTTTGCAATAATCTGCAAACATGGTCATCCATATTCCTCCTGTGTTAGCCAGTATGTATCAGAAATATATACAGAACAAGAGAGGTCCCAGGACTGAGCCCTGTGGGATGCCACATGAAACTGGTGTATAGTCAGACATGGCACCTGCAATGCTGATCATGTGTGTGCTATCCATGATCCAGTTAGCAATCCATCTTGTGACATATGTCTAGATATTGAATCCGGTGATCTAATGTGTAAAGGCCAAGTGGGGTATTGTGTAGAAGTGGTGTGCGAGCTCCAGGTAGGCTGTGTGGACAACCCTGTGTATGTCTATGGACCTGTTTACTGTTTAAAGACATCAAACATCTGCAAGAGGCAAGATATGCCCACAACAACACCAAATTGTGTAGGATCCAGTGTCTGTAGGTTCACAATGTGTATGTGTTCCATGATGATACACTCCATGGCATAGCAGACCAGGATAGTTAGGCATATATTGTGATAATGTCCAGGGTCCCTTGTGGCACCAGCACTGTGGAGCGGGTACACCGTAGCTGTATGCCATTCCATGGGTACACATCCTGTAGTAACTGTGATATTGAACAGTGACATAATGTGAGTGTGAAGTTTGTCATGAATCTCTTGTATGCCACAGTCTGGGACACCATCTGGTCCCACTGATGCTGTGTTGTCTGCTATGGAGAGGGCAGCACACACATGTTCATCTGTGATGTCAGGGAGGCTACACCCTGTTGTGATGGACATGTGCACTGCAGGGGGGATGGTGGGAAACATTCCTACTGAACCTGTTGTCCAAGATGTTCGCAATGTCAGTCAGTTCACTGTATCATTTGTAATTATGCAGTAACTCACAGCATATCTGTGAGTTCCCACCCTGGTCCCTGACATAACTAAATAAGGCCTTGTGATTGTCCATAGTGTCTGTTGCAAGTGTCCATTAGAAGTGGGCCTTAGATGAATCAACAAGTGATAGTAGCTATACCATAGTACTGATCAGAGATGCCTTCCTGATTGTGATTGTGCTCTATAATGTAGTAGCCTCCTCCTGTCCCTCAGTAATGGCTATGGTCCAGTAGACAGGTCCGCTGCCTTTGGAGGAGTGAGTCTTGTAGTTATCTGGGATAGCATGATCCATGCATTCTAGTAGTTGTCCATAGAATGTGCTTGTAAAGTATGAAGTGGTCTGAGCCATAATTAACACTGTCCCAGGGTCATTGTGGGATACCACCTCAGTTTGTACAAGTGTGACGTTTGCTCATGAGAAGTATGTCACTGAGATCAGATAGGATGCGTGTGTGTATGGGATATGTATGTCTAGTGAGATGAATGCATGTTCCGACCTTAACAATTACAGGTATGCCTCTGTTGTGGAACATAGAGTCCCCATGTGGGTGATGATCAGGTCCCACATGTTTAACCCCCTGTGGGTGTGGTGACCAGGTCTGCCATAGCATTTGAGTGTAACAATCCTAGCAACTGTTGTGTGAGCGTGTCACTGCTTGAGTAGTATACCTAGTCAATGTTTGTGTATTTGAAGTCATACAATATAATGGTGTTTGGTGAGACCTTCACATTCCCCAGTGTTCCCAGGAATAACAACTGTTGTGCCCAAGTTTGGGAGTGTGGTCTGTAACAATCTACAAACTGAAATGCAGTTTTGCCCAATCTCAGTTGCACATGTATGTTCCCCAATGCTTTGTGTGCTGCTACCAACCTGGAGGTGTGTGTATGAATGATGTATATGGATACCCCCCCCTATTGTTGTTGTCCGGTCCGAGTCTTGTGTCTGAAAACCATGGTATGACGTAAAACCTGTTAGTGCTTCTGTGCTTTTGTGAGCCTGAACCAGGTGTTTGTTACTGCACATATATCGACAGATTCCATACTGATGTGAGTCTTGAGTGCATGCATTCTGAGGGTCAGATATCAGTTGTTGAGCACCATCACTCTCTGTTTCCTGTACCCTGTAACATCTATGGCTGTGGTTATGTCTTCTGACTCTCGCTTCAAACAGCCACTATGTGTGTGTCAAGTGCCTAAGGCAGTCTGTGATAGCCTAGGGGTGACAGGTGCATGGCGTCCATAGCGAATGTACATGGCATGTTGAGCATGTAATCCCAGGCTGATAGACACTGGATCCCCTGTGAATGACAACAATATGTTAGGCAACTGTTAAAAGTGATCATGTCATCTGTATACTGTGACATAGTACTTGGTGAAGGTAAGATGCTACACAAGGTCAGGGTCATACTGTCCTGGGCTACATGATCAGAAAGCTCCACTATGTCTCTTGTATGTCTCTTGTCATGTAGTCCAGGGAGGAACGTCTGAGGGTTTACACATCAGAATGGTCAATGATGGAGCCATATTTGTACTTGCAGTGGACTGACAACAGTGCATGTGTCATGTGGCATATCCTGGCACCCGACACACAGCACAAAGTGACCTTCACCTTGTTCAGCCTGGTGAGTGGGATGTCAGTGTGACGGATAATTACAGTCACCTAATACAAGTGTATGAGGTGTGTTGTGTAGGCCTAAGGGCAGTGACTGTGTGGCACAATGACTTTGTGAATTATGTGATATGTGTGTATGGTTGTGTGTTAGCAGTTGTTTGTGTGTCTGCTTTGGATGTCTCAGCTGCTTAGACAGAGTATATTTAGATGCTCCAAGTATGTCATTATGTCAATGTATATGGTTTGCTGTTGTCATATGTGCATGTGCGACTGTATTTGTGGTGTGTGTGGTTACCTTCACCACCCGACAGACTGTGCCAGTCATGGCTTGGGAGATCTCAGCCTCCTGTCTGTCTATACAGTTGCACCTCTCACAGATATCTGAGTTTGTTGGTAGGAGGACAGTGTTACCTGTGTACATAAAGCAGTTGTAACAATGTGTCAGAATTCCAATATGCACCAGCTGGATTGGAGAGTACACACAAAACCGACCTTTGGACATGCCATGATATGATGATGACATACACTGTCAACTGATCACAAAGGATCAGTAGTGTGTCAAGTGTGTAAAAGAGTATAACAGGGTTTTAGTGTTCAGGTTTGTTGTTGCTGTGGAAAGATAATCTGCAAAGGAGTACAGACAGAAACATTACACCTCCTTCAGCTATGTCAGAAATATCGATGTACAGTCATATATGTCCTGAGTCAGGGTCAACTGTACCTGACTGACAATGTCAACATCCTGTCAGACAGGCCCATACATACATACCCACCTCCCAGTGACAAAAGGCCCTAACATCATACCAGGAGATATCACATGTAGAATGTGTAAACTAGTCCTCCCAATGCCAAATGAATCCCATCACATGGATAACATTGTTTCCCCATATGTGTCATAAGTGAACGACAGGACAAACAGACACTGCACCCGAACAGTCTGTTGAGCCTCACACTCTCTACAGGATCTTACACCGTTGAATGTGTTACAGCAACATGTGGCACACCCCACAAGTGTTGGTGCACAACACACCATGGGAACTATATTCCTATAAGCCTACGAAGTCCGAAATGCTAGTCCATGGAGTCCATCATGATTGCAGTCAGGAACAGACATATTGTAAACCGACAAACACACAACCCAAATGTCTGTGGTATGTTAATGAGCACATCATGTTCCCCAAACCTGCTAGATATCTTGCAAGGCAGCCACCCAGGACATACATCACTGACAGGAGCAACACAGGTCCCACATAGACTTTGAATAGCCCTTTACCAACATCACAGACACATGTTGTATCCACAAAACCTACAATCCGTGCATGAATATGTATTGTCATATGAAGGAATGGTAATTTGTCCACAGATAGATCACACCAGGTATGAATTGTGTATTCCTGTTCAAGATGTTCACACCTGCTGACCCACAAGGTTCATTCCTGGGATTGCATAACACTAAGTGCACACACATTACCATGTCCAGTCTGATGATGTCAGCAACCTACAAATATAGCATGTGAATAAGGTGTTTGAATCCTGCAATTGCTGAGTGTGTGTGCGTATGTGTGTGCGATTGGCTTTGAGAACAGTGGCCTTTTTGGAGACTGTGGAAACACATTAGGAGTGGTGAATACATCTTTGCCAAGTGTGATGATGTCAGCATCCTACAAATAGAGCTCTGGAAATAAATGCTCCCATTAATGCAAATAACCCGTTATGTTAATGTGTATCTCACTAGTGTCATAACATAGTCAGGTAGGGGTTGGAGTCTTGCAAACGCCAAGTATGTGTGATTTCTTTTGAGAGGAGTAGCCTTTTTGGAGACTGTGAAAACACATTTTAAAAGAGGTACATCCCTCTTCAGAACGTGTGATGATGTCAGCATCCTACAAATATTAAAGGAGAACAGAAACCACCCAATAATGCATGTAGCGTGCTGTGTTAATGCGTATTTCTCTTGTATCATAATATAGTTAGGTAGGTGTTTGAATCCTGTGTGTAAGACTGCCTTTGAGAGGAGGAGACGGTGGAAATACATTTTAAAAGAGGTACATCCCTCTTTGGAAAGTGTGATGATGTCAGCATCCTACAAATAGAGCTTTGGAAATAAATGCTCCCAGTAATGCAAATAGCCCGTTGTGTTAATGTGTATCTCACTAGTGTCATAACATAGTCAGGTAAGGGTTGGAGTCTTGCAAACGCCAAGTATGTGTGATTTCTTTTGAGAGGAGTAGCCTTTTTGGAGACTGTGAAAACACATTTTAAAAGAGGTACATCCCTCTTCGGAAAGTGTGATGATGTCAGCATCCTACAAATATTCAAGGAGAACAGAAACCACCCAATAATGCATGTAGCGTGCCATGTTAATGCGTATCTCTCTTGTATCATAACATAGTTAGGTAGGTGTTTGAATCCTGTGTGTGTGTGTAAGACTGCCTTTGAGAGGAGGAGACTGTGGAAATACATTTTAAAAGAGGTACATCCCTCTTTGGAAAGTGTGATGATGTCAACATCCTACAAATATTCAAGGAGAACAAACACCACCCAGTAATGCATGTAGCATGCCGTGTTAATGCATATTTCTCTCATATCATAACATAGTTAGGTAGGGGTTTGAATCCTCTGAATGTGTGTGTGTGAAACTGCCTTTAAGAGGAGTGGCCTTTTTGGAGACTGTAGAAATACATTAGGAGTGGTGAATACCTCTTTGCCAAGTGTGATGATGTCAGCATCCTACAAACAGAGCTTTGGAAAGGAGTGCACCTAGTAAAGCAAATAGCATGTTGTGTTAATGTGTATCTAACTAGTGTCATAACATAGTTAGGTAGGGGTTTGAATCCTGTGAATGTGTGTGTGTAAAACTGTCTTTGAGAGGTGTGACCTTTTTGAATACTGTGGAAATAAATTAGGAGTGGTGAATACCTCTTTGCCAAGTGTGATGATGTCAGCATCCTACAAATAGAGCTTTGGAAACAAAGGCACCAAGTAAAGCAAATAGTCTGTGATGTTAAGGTGTAGCTGTCTTATGTCATAACATAGCTAGGTAGGGATTTGAATCCTGCCAATGCAGAGTATAAATGTGTGTGTATGAGACTGTCTTTGAGAGGAGTGGCCTTTTTGGAGACTGTGGAAATACATTAGGAGTGGTGAATACCTCTTTGCCAAGTGTGATGATGTCAGCATCCTACAAATAGAGCTTTGGAAATAACTAATCCCAGTAAAGCAAATAGCACGTCGTGTTAATGCGTATCTCACTAATGTCATAACATAGTTAGATAGGGGCTTGAATCCTACAAATGCTGAGTGTGTGTATGTGAGGCTTCCTTTGAAAGGAGTGGCCTTTTTGGAGACTGTGGAAGTAAATTAGGAGTGGTGAATACCTCTTTGCCAAGTGTGATGATGTCAACATTCTACAAATAGAGCTTTGGAAACAAATGCTCCCAGTAAAGCAAATAGCCTGTTATGTGAATGCATATCTCACTAGTGTCGTAACATAGCTAGGTAGGGGTTTGAGTCTTGCAAACGCTAAGTGTGTGGGGGGTGTATGTGTGTGATTTTCTTTGAGAGGAGTAGCCTTTTTGGAGACTGTGAAAACACATTTTAAAAGAGGTACATCCCTCTTCAGAAAGTCTGATGATGTCAGCATCCTACAAATATTCAAGGAGAACAGAAACCACCCAGTAATGCATGTAGCATGCGGTGTTAATGCATATCTCTCTAATATCATAACATAGGTAGGGGTTTGAATCCTGCAAACACTGTGTGTGTGTGTTTCACTGGTGGTCAATGCAGTGTTGGCTTTGCTTTTACTATGGTATGACATATGTTTCAAACAGTATGTGTATTGCACACATCGGGTATCTGTATGTCAAATAGATTTGTGTACATGTGACCTCAATCACTACATAGGTGTGAAGCCTACATACTACATGACTACATTTGTAACCTTCGACAGATTGTGCCGCTGCTTCTCAGATCATAGGTCACATATGTATGTATGCATCAAGACCGGCCAATGTAGTGATCCGTGGCCAAGGACATCCCTGCCACATACACCCATGACATGTACTATAGAGTACTGTGAGTGAGGGTAATTGCTGGGGTATATGTCAGACATGTTCATACACAACAACGACTGGCAATAATGGACAGTCATTATAGGTGTGCACCAGACCTGCGGATATGCATGCAGGCCCCTAATATGTTATGTGAAACACCGAGGGACCCCACAATACCTATGGATATGTGGATACCAAGGGACAGATTACATAACACGTGTCTGTCTGTACACATTGGTACCCAACATACATGTTCAGGGCTACCACCTATGTGGTACTGTCGGGATAGTATGTATAGTAAATGTGGATGACTATGCCATAGACGGTGTACTGCTATACAGCATGTACTGGACAACAGGTATCTGTCTGTAAGATACCCTTGTGTAGGATATGCGTCCCATCCGGGGAATGCAGTGTAGGCCAATGCATGCATATCCAGATGTGGATGGACATATCCCTAGTATGTTTTACATGTACCGAAGAGGGCTATATGCCACACAGGTGTGTTCCCAGGAACGTGTGGTGGTCAATACCACTGGTTACTGTTATAGTATAGTACTGGAAGGATCCAACTATTACTGAGTTCCCTACAACTGTGAGTCATTTGTCAGGACATCATCTAATGATTGGTTATAGTCATGCTGTTGAGGTGGTGTATACTGCCAGACTGCAGATCATTGACAGATATCAACGGTATCACCCACAGCATAGTGCCAACCCATGTCATACACATGTGTGTACCCATGTTAGTACATATCTGTAGTAGAATGCATACTGGCCACCGAAAGATACCATGAGATGTTAACAATGTGTAGAACAGGCTATGTCGCACATCCCACATGTCCACTATACACTTACATGCAGACAGTGCGCACACACCATGTTCACAGATGTACACCCACTAATTTGTAATGCACACATCACACACATACTGTCCACTCACCAACACATGCTGACAACACTGTACACTTCAGCCAAGTAGCACATGGGTGGACAATACATACTCAGACCTAACACTGGTGTAAACAATGCTACAATGACTATCAGAGCTGTGATGCATAATGCCTGCTCAGATATACCTACAAGGATATCAGTACACCTTCCTGTTGGCAACTTGCTACTATTGCTACACTGCTATAATGTCACCCCGTGCATCAGAACCATGTTAGCTTATTCCTGCATCAATGTGACAGATGACAGGAGGTGGCACAGGTATCATCATATGCACAGGGTGTGTTGTAGGTTTACCAGAGCCTGACATTGACCCATCCAATCGGCATGCCTGTGTGTGTCTGTGTGTGTGTGTGTGTGTGTGTGTGTGTGTGTGTGTGTGTGTGTGTGTGTGTGTGTATATGAGGGACAACAGTACTGCATGGGCCAATGTTGATGTAATGTGTGTGTGTATGTGTGAGACCTAGTTGTATGGTAAATGTGTGTGTGTCTACATGCACACAACTCCACCGTGTGGCTGCCATATATGGGTGGTTGTGGGACAGCCACAGACTGTACCTGCTAGGCTGTACAAATCACTGTCTCTGGCCATGGACACAGTACCTGTGCCTAGCAAGGATGCTACAGGCAGTATCGGGTATCAACCATGACTGGGTGCTATCATCAGAGGCAGAGGTATGCTGACTGGACCCATGTCCCTGCTGGGACTGGCCAGCACCATGTGCACGTGGTCTAGTAGGACGGTCAATGGACAGGCCAGCCCCAGCATTGCTGGGGCTGGTACTGCCACTACGGGAGTGGCTGTGATCCGTGGTCCGTCCGCGACGACTGCCAGCTGATGATGTTGCTGGCATGCATCCATGTCAGCTTCTCATCTTTCCCGCACGGTCCTGGCTCATGGCTAACACATTGTGGAGGACATCTAATGTCTCTCTTCAACAGCTATCAATAACCTCGGTGTAATTCTGGATGGCACCAGCAAGGTCATGGATGTTGTCATTGATAGCAGTGTAATGGGCCCTCTGCGCCCTTAGTCCCTGTCGGGTGTACCATTCCATATGTGCCTGTGCCTGCATTACAGCCCAGAACATACTGGAGGTTGTAATACCTCCGGGGGCACGTATGCCAGGGGCAATGCGACCAGTGGTGCTCCCCCGAGAACCCCTGGACATCCGCCTATGTGGTACCATTCTGGTAATCCAGCTATGGCTGCTGTGAGGGGATGCATGTGCCATAGGTACCACACTCTCCTGGCCAATGCCAACTGTATGCTGTCCCTCAGCTACGGCCATTGGTGACAAGGGATGTATTGGCAGTATGAGTGTGCACATAGATGGGGTTGACCGCTGTGTACTGTTGATTGGTGGACCAATGACAGACCCTGTCAGACCTTCCTGTGCCACAATACATGTCTCAGCATCTCCACTATTAGTGGCGGTGACATCAGGTTCCCTGCTGCATTCAGCCACGCCTAACTCAGCACCTATGGAAGGAAGACAGGAAACACACTTTACAATCTGTACATGATGTTAGCACACATGCACACATGAACACATGCACACATGCACACATGAACACATGCACACATGAACACATGCACACATGCACACATGAACACATGCACACATGCACACATGCACACATGCACACATGAACACATGCACACATGAACACCTGAACACATGCACACATGCACACATGAACACATGCACACATGAACACATGAACACATGCACACATGCACACATGCACACATACGCAGAAATACACTGCTCACCACAGCACATACACACACACACACACACACACACACACACACACACACACACACACACACACACACCAGCAATCCAACACATACACAATATATCACAAGGCAAACAGTCACCACACACATGTCAGCAGGCAGACCATGTGTTGCTCAACACCATGTAGTGCAAGTGTAGGCAGCCCGATCTAATGACATTATACATGGCTTTGATGCATGTGTGTAGTTATTCAGTGATTGGTTACACCCTGGAACACAATGTGTACATGGACACAACATTGCTGTGCAAGTATTATCTGCTCTGCAATGTCATGTGCACCATCACTCAATGGTATACATACCATGGCTGCATGTGTTATCTGTGTGACACATAGATTGCATGATGACAGTGTCTGTGTCCATAGCACATGATAATGGGCACAGGTGTAGCAAATGCATGCAATGTACAGACATGGGATGTGGTGCATGTAGACGTGAGGGAATCCCAATGCATGACATGGACATTGCACAGTGGTTATGGTGCATGTGGGACATATTGCAGATATGTTGTTGCCAGCCATGACATGGCATGCTACATGACTGCAACATTAAACACCACACATACCCAATGTGTGTCATGTGACCTATACACCCAATAGCATTCCAGGACATATATGTGACTCGTTGTACAGATGGCAACTGTTGTGCAAAATGTGTATACTAGCATATGTAAGCACACACACAACATGCTATGCATGGTGTGTATAGGTGCATATGTTTGCACACACAGAACACTGAGGTGCACAACAAAGACTGTTATGTGTAGTACTGTGGTCACTGTAACCCAATGGGGTGTAGTACCATGTGCCATCATCATCATCATGCATTTTGAGGTCACTCACGGCTACTACTGTGTGACAGACCACCGCATAGCATGCTGTACCTGAACTGCAGTGCCGTGGATACGTTCACTATTACACAGCCACTTTGTACATGGGTGTATGAGGTGCCCAGTAGGGAGCATTGCCTAACATGACTGTGTTATGTGTTGAAGAGTGTGGCACAGCCCCATGATAGGCCTCTACCCCTGAGGTATATCATGTGTGTGTGGATGACATTTGGGATACTGAAATGTGACCTTACAGCGGGTGTGTGGTTATGCCATATGTAGCATGACTTTGTGTACTGCATGTGATAAATGTCTTATATTGTGTACAGGTGTTGCAACTATGCCTATCCAATGTGCAGTACGGGGTTGCCACAACTGTGTGTCATGCTCTGTGTATTGCATGTCATTGAGGCAGCTACTGACATTACTGAGCTGTGCAACGTCTCACAGCAAACGTGCACTGCATGCATTATGCGTAAGTGTGTTATGTGTACATGACCTACACCTCACCTATGACATGCATATTTCATTACCAACATTGCAGGTATAACACACTCACCAGCATGGATTGGCTGCCCTGTCGTCACACCAGAGGGACCTACGAGAATATGAGAGGGTTCGTCAGTGGCCACAACTGTGGCATTGCTACAGTGGGTATGCTAAACTGCAGTACAACAACAGTCAACAGTCACAGGTGTAGGGATATTATTCAAACTATCTGTATTGCACAACACTAGGCAGCGGAACTGCTAAACACACAGTACACATCTCATGTACACATAATCTAACAATACAGTTAACTGTAGTCTACAGATAGGGCATGTTACCTGCTTGCTCCAGGTGATTGTGCTGGGTAGCTCCGGCCTCTATTACAACACATGTCAGAAGTTGATGTAGCTGTTGTCCAGGAGCCACCACACTTAGGAGCAGCTCCTCAGCTCTGGTGAGGGGGGGTGAATAGCCACCCCACCACCTGTGTCAAGCTGCTGTCTTTGGATATCAGACGCACACTGCCAGACTTGTCTAATTAAATCACTGCAGTGATGGCCTACCTGTTCATATGTCTGGTTATGCATGCCTATGTCATTTACCCAACTAACAAGTTCCTGCCACAGTGCAGTCCGCTCCTGCTGGTGCTGGCTGCTTCTGGAGAAGAGCATTGTGTACCGCTACAATAGGCTGTTGAGTATCACCTCTTCCTCATCCACTGTGTACGCTGGGTTGCGTTGGTGGGCCATCTGGCTGAAAAAGATATGAACAATATGTGTGAGAGTGTCCTGTAGCACATTTTACACCTTTACCCACAGATATCACTTTACTGACATATATACCGTCCTATTGTCTGTCAGAGGTTACACACGTTCAATACCACTTATTGGTTCTCAGGCCACAACTAACTAACACTGCCTGGCAGACTCTATATATCACACCACTATACAACAGTACCCAACACACTGTTTGTGACACATTGTACAACCTCAAGACGGGTGTATATCACACCAATGCATGAACAGAGATGTCATCCATCGCAATGGATGTAAAGTACAGGTACAGTAGTACCAATCAACCACCCTAGTTATTGATGCCATAGCCCTGCCTAACAGATGTGTCCAGTTATGAAACAAAAAAGAACTGAAAACTAGTAAGCAATAAAAAGCGGATCGCTGCCCAAAACTTCTCGAAACTATTTATTAATCAAAAACAAATAAAACAAGTATTACTTCACTTAGCGCTTTCACCCGTTCACATCACGGGTTTCATCAGAGTGAAGAATTTGTAACAGCAGCTACTTTAAATAGATGAGACTATCCAACCACATCAATTGATTAATTAGTTAATTAATAAATAATAATTAGTTAAACAGCTGTCTTAACAATGTTGAATAGTAATTCTTGTGTGTATAAATAGTTTAAAAATAGTTTAAAAAAGTGATTACCACAAGAAACATACTTGCTTACTAGATGTGTCCAGTTGTTACTATAGTTGGCATACTGCTGTAACAGACTATATATGTTGCTGGATACACATGTTAACCCTGTAACACACATATGATTGCAGCCATTGTACAGGCATTATCACACACACATCAGGCAAACATACAATGCACCACTGTATGCCAACACAGATGAGCATTACCTGTGTACCATACGGTACTGTGTGCCACTACTTACACACCCTTATGCCTGCAGTCTGTCCTCTGTGCAGACTACAGGAAATACACATGACAGTGTTTCCAAGCAATGTGAACTCACACCATACTGTACTGTTTAGGCCTACAGCTTCAGGTAGCACTACAATTCATATTGGTGATGGATTCACCAGCAGTACCACTCACTAAGCATACATGTATTGCTTTAGCCTACAATGAGACACCACATTCCTCAAAGGAGAACTACGTCACATCATATGCCGTACTACTATGTCTGCCTAACAGTACATTAGTTGCTGTCCTCACAGCTAGGATAGGCACTACCATATCAGATACAACATCACACTAAGCTATCACACATTTACAGACCTTGCACACATTCAGCGTTACACTTATTCAACCTCACATAGCAGCTGTTGCATTAAGTACATGTGTGAGTGCATAGTGTCATAGGTAGGTAATATGCTATCGGCCCTAGGGCCTACGGCAGCCTAGCCATATGCTACCCTGGCCTTTGACATACATGTACTTTGATTTCACTTGCCCCTGCCAACCTGAACCACAGAGGTGTTTCCTGGGGTGTATTACCAATCTCCCACAAAATCATCAGGGGTATTTATAACAACTGCTAAGGAGGAGCCTTGTTTGCTATTGCTATGTGGTCTATTCCGGTGTATGGCATATCTCTGAGATGGGAACCTATCCCTCCAGCATGTGCTGTTTAGTGAGCTGACAAGGTTTAGGGCCCTAGAGTGTGTATCCCCGAGGGATTGTGATATGTTGCCATGGTGGTTATCACCCAGCTATGGGTGTGACATACCTCTGTATGTCCGGCAGAGGTCACCTCTGTGTGGCCAGTATGCAATACAGTGTAGTTGTGGTTTTGTGAGTCAGTCTGCATAGGGCATCTGTTTACGGACAGTATTACCCTTTGGGAGGTCTGTCTGTGGCCTGTTCACCTGGTGTAGTTGTCATGTGAAGTGCATACCACACAGGGCATTGTGATGAGTAGAGGGGAACTCTACCCTATACTGCCATAGATGACACACCTGTTGTCATGACACATACCACACCGACAGATTACAGGTGTAGTGTGGCACTGTCTTCATCAAAGTGGAGGCTACTGTCCACCTGTGTACCATGTTCCCTTATCATACCTTCACTGTTAGGTAGATCTCTACCTATGTGGTAGTTAATGGGTACACTGTTTTGGGAAGGTGGAATGGCACTGCAGTCTCAACACTTGACTACAGTCCATGCCTTGTTCACCACACACCTGTTGCGGTACATATGACCCCGTGTCTCTCTGTCTCTCTCTCTCACTCTATATGTGTATATATATATATATATATATATATATATATATATATATATATATATATATATATATATATATATATATGCATATCTATACACATACATGTAGACATCCATTGCTATACACATGGATGTACATATAGGCACATGTACAGTCCACCTTTCATGGTGGGGATATTACTTATGCGACAGTTGTGGGATGTACAGGTATGTGATTAAATTGCACAGTGTTGTGCAGAATGCATGTGGGTGTCCTCAATCCTTGTAGCATTAGCAGGCCTCACTGTCTGTAACACAGCAGATCTGACAAATCTGTCCCACAGCATTTAACCACCACATGACATATATCAACACTACCATAGCTGGCCTTAGGCATAGACCTACTGGGCAGCCGCCTAGGGAGCCCGGTCTAGCAGGGGTGCTTTTCCACTATTTATGTGGACACAAGAATGGGGGCACCAGGACGTGTGGTAGGGTGCACCATGGAGCCCTTTTGCCTAGGGCACCATTTGACCTAAGGCCACTCCTGCACACTGCATGCTGTCTTCTAGGCCACACACTACGACCTACATGGATATATGCACATATCAACCTTCATTGACAGATAGCTGTCCACCCTTCACTAACAGTTGCAGTATGTCCCTTGCCCTATGCACATGTGCAGATACAGATAGATACATACTGCTGCCACACATGGATGATTTGCAGTGTGTAGAGTACTCTTCAGGAACATCTACAACATGCCAACACATACATGTGAGTTACATACCTTACCTTTTTATTTCCCTGCTCCGTGTGTTACGGTTTTGTATTTTTTAATTTTTTTATTGGTGGTTTGTTTTGGGTTTTCACCCTCTATTTAACATTCGGTCTTTGTTTCTCACTCTGTTCTGTGTCTGTCTCAGTCTGTGTCCGTGTCTCTCTCTCTCTCTCACTCTCACTCTCTATCTCACAGCACCTGCAATGATATCATTGCATGTGTGGACTGCAGGTACAGCCTGCTTTTCTAGGTATCTGAACTTATGCATGTTACAGCCTCTGCACCAATTGCTGCCCACCATTCAGTAATTGCATGCAGCCTGCTGTTTGGTGATTGCATTACTCACTGTGATTCCAGCCCACTGCTATAAAATGCTAGGTTAGGTAGGCGTAGCCCTTTCAGATTTCCAAGGTGGGGCCCATGCTTGTTTGCTCTGGACACCGTTGTGTTAGTCTGAAGGTTGCTATATGTCTCTTATCTGATGCTAGGGTTGTAGCCAGTTATATACATGTCATACTCATACCTGCATGCTGCTGCTTCCAGTACACACATCTCAGTGTAGACATGTACGCACCCCTCCAAATGCTAACACAGGATACATGGGAGTATGTACTTTTTTCTCACTTACACAATTAACTGCCATACAAATGTGGTTATTGCACTGTATTCCTGTGGCCAGTATTTATCCTGGTCTGATAATGTGTGGTGTTTGTAAGGTGCTACTGTAACATTATTCCCTGCTAGGATGGCTGGTTCTCCTTTCACAGTCATGCCATGCAATTCCACAACCACTGCTGGTAAAGACCCACAGAAAAGGGTTTGTGTTATACCATTCCTAATTTCCATTTACATTCCCTCCTTGTAATGCATGATATATTTATTTCAGAACCAAGTTATTTGTATATCTGCTGTGGTAATGCATGCAGTCTATTGTGTCAATGGTCTGGGGTTCGAGACTGGCAGAGTTTTTTTCTTTTGCTGCTCAACAGAACAAGGGCCCTGCCATAGAGTGACTAAGGCACTTTTAAGCAGTTGTAAGTGGGTTTACGTGGGTTTGCGTGATGCTTAGCAATGCTAAGCTAAGCATACACATGCGCACCCTCACTTAATCCCGCTTGCTACTGCTTAAAAGTGCTTACTCCCGCTAACCCCTGCGCTAATTTCTTTGAAAGAAAAGAAATTGGGGAGATAGGAAAGTGGTGAAAAAGGGGGCACAGAGAGGGAAAGACAGTAGTTAAACAAGCTCAGGATGTGCAGGACAGGTGTAGGGAAGGTCCATAGCTGCCCATTTCTTTACCAGCAACAGCTGTGCATATGCTGAAAATTTGGAGTGAAATTTGAAACCTTCCACCCCTGAGAGAGGGGAGAGGACAACATAGCTTGTTGTACTGCCAATTAGAATTATCAGTGTACATGTCCAATAGACATATGTGCGAAATGGGAAGCTATGTATGAGGCATAATTTTTTTTCGGGTACAGATTGCCCTTTTTGTTTTTTTGTTTTTTTTTTCAGGTGAGAGTGGAAAGTGAGGTAGAGGAAGTAAGTATATTTGGGGAGGTAGGTTGGGTAGGTAAACAGACAAGACAAACAAGATGCATACAGGGGCGGAGTATGACACATGGGGTGGATGAACACAATTGACGGGGACGGA
The DNA here is from genome assembly GCF_019279795.1 of Protopterus annectens. Classification (NCBI taxonomy): domain Eukaryota; kingdom Metazoa; phylum Chordata; order Ceratodontiformes; family Protopteridae; genus Protopterus; species Protopterus annectens. The sequence goes on along the minus strand of NC_056743.1, from coordinate 1,147,482,801 downwards.
TGTTTGGAAATGGCAAGCCCATGAGCCCACAGATGGTAACAGTGGTACTGAGATCCCCACCCATGGGCAGTCACCACTGGACCTTCATAGACCCGAGGGTCACTGTGCTGGTGGCTGTGTAGGAAGGACAGGCTCACCCATGCATTGTGCCACTCTTGCCTCGAGCTGGGGTAGGGGATCAGCGACTAAACGCTGGATCTCCCTACCCACTACAACCTGGAGCCTTTGGAGGGTGACAGGAGGCCCTTCTCCACCCACATTTGCAGGGGGGAGTGAGCCCCATCCCCTGCAGCACTTCCACCCGAAGGTGGCACAGGACCTATGGAGAAGGATTGCCCGGGCTGGGCACCAGACCTGCTGGTGCCAGGTGCAACTGCTAGCTGAGGAGGGACAGGTGGGTTCGCTGGGACCGGCCTTCCCATACGTTCTGTGATTAGGTGTGTTTAATTACAACATAGACAACAGCATTCCAAGTTAGTTGTAACAGCATGCAGTAATATTCCCATTAACCCAACACACCAGGGTTACAACAGTTGAACAGCAAGCATACATGCATGTATTGAACAACAGTGGACCTTCCAACAGCATGCAGGGATAATTGGTGGCAACAGGCCACCAAGATTGTGGTGTTTTAACAGGGGACATGCATCAAAGTAAGTGCAGATTTTATATAACAATAGGACATATGTCCCAACAAATGTTATGAGATTAGACATACCCATTGAGGTGTGGAATTGCATTGTTTATGCACATGGAGTAGGGTGTAAAAAGAAACCTTCATTAACATCTTATTAGTACTTTAACTGTGCATTACATTCTTATTAACTGCAGGTGTATATCCCCTACATGTATTCTTACACTAGGCAACATGCATTTGATTGCATTATGGGTTTTGCTACTTCATGATATACCTGGCCTATATCTGACATGGTAACTGTCCAGGATGCAGATCTTACTGCTACATACTTGTATTAAATTGACTTGTTTATGTGTCTGCACATCTGGATGTGTTCACATGGCTTTTTCACTTGTTTTCTACACAACCCTACTTTTCAGGTAGCACACTAACATTTCTGGGGAACACCTTGACAGGCTACTCATGTGCCAGATTTACCTATGCATGTCAGCCATTTCACAACTGTTTAGGACTGTTGCATACTTGACAGCTGCTGGCACTTCCTTCATCAACTTTATATGGGACTGCAGTACTGGGGGTTGTCAGCATTTACTACAACAAAGTAGCATTTCTTCACTGCAAGGGTACAACATTTCTGAGTAACTGGCACATACACACTGCAAGTATTATACATTTCTTATTTACATTAAAACTCTTTTCTACAGGCTCTCTCTTGTATTTGACATTACACTGCATACAGTAGACCTATTCAGGACATGTTATACCTTTATTGATAGGTTACAAGACTGTTTTACAGGCTCACTCACTTTTTATCTATGACAGTGCATGCAGAGATAGTATTCCAGACATGTTTTTGCTTTATTCATGGGTTACTACACTCTTTTCCTGGCTATCTGACTTATGATATGTAACAGTACATGCAGAGGATTTATTCAGGGAATTAATGTTTTATACTTCACAGCTACTGCCATTTCCTTCATCCACTTCCTATGGGACTGCACAACTGTGGGTTGACAGCACCTAATACAACAATACTATTTTTTATTGCAAGGGTACAACAACATTTCAAAGTAAGTGACACAGGCACATCCCAAGTTGTATACCTTTATTAATTACATTGAACACTCTTTTCTACAGGTTCTCTCCTTTACCTGTTATTACAGTGCATACAGAAGACATATTCAGGACATATTATACCTTTCTTGATAGGTTACAGCACTCTTTTTCAGGCCTACTCACTTATATGTTATGACAGTACATGCAGGGATAGTATTCCAGAATTATTTTACCTTGATTGGTGGGTTAGTACACTCTATTTCTGGCTCAGTGACGTTTGTTATATAACAGTACATGCAGAGGATTTAATCAGGACATTTTATTGCTGTATTATTGGGCTTAAACAATTTTCTCATGCTCACTCACATATATCATGTAACAATACATGCAAAATATTTACTAACCTGCCTGGTGGCGCAGCCTTAGCAGCCTATCTGCATAGGCTTGCTGATTCATAGTGCGAGCACCTGCAGCTGTGGAGTAAATAAAGGGATATTGAGACATACCTATCCATTATTTAGACTATATTAGCTTATCTTACATACTGCATTCCATGGCTACCTACTTAGTAGTGGGGCATCCCGCATTTGAAAGGCCTCCTGGATCCACTGGTTCAGAAGGTCCTGCTTCCACCTCTTCAGGTCTGCATGGTGGTGATGGACCTGCTCACCAGTCCGAGGGATGCCTATGGCACCGGTGAGTTCATGAGCTAACCGGTTCCAAGCCTCTGCATTATACTCCGTTCTTTGGAACTGGCCATGCAGGAGTCGAGTCTCATACCGATGGACTAGGAGCCAAACAATATATCTTGAGTCCTCGATGCCCCACCGTTGCACTTGAAAACGTGTACCCTCTCCAGCACCAGACATTCTAACCGCAGACTGGAGCTACTGGTAAACACTTGAAAAAATCCACAAACGTCTGAAAGCAAGGAAACCAAAGAACAAGGCAGAAGCCCTCACAGTCCTAAACGCAATTTATTAAAACAGAAAATCACAGCGTTTTCGCCACACACATATGGTGGCTTCTTCAGAGGATACAAAGGCAACCAAACACAAGCAGTTAAATACTGGAAGTTAATTGAAGTCAACTGCTATCAATTAACCACAAATTATGCAACAAGATGCCTGCATTAAACTGAAGAAGTAAAATGCAAAAGCCTCAGGCATAGTTTAAATACATGCTAAACTGTTGATGTAGTTAAAAGACTGTGACAATACAAAAAGACACAATATTTTGACACAGTCAAACCCAAATAAAATTCAGTATATTTCCTAAGAAATAAAAATACACAAGAAAAAGTGTCACAAAATTATATGTACATTTAAAAGCAAAATGCTAAATAGTCATTCCCAAGTATACATTATTTTAAAAGGAGCGACATAATAAAACAAATGAGTAACTTTTTACTAAAAGTTAATATAAATTCAAAGATGTAGACAACCCACATCTAAAGTGTGACCTTAAAACTAAGTAAAAATACTAAATGTAAATATAACAACCTAAGCCAAACCTTGCTAGGTCAAATACCAACAAAAGGTAGGAAACAGTGCCACCAAGTGGCTTGACACTGTACCCACACATAGTGGGCTAATGCAAAAGGACTAAATCAAAATGTCAAGGCAAATGTGATTCTTAAAGTAAAAGGGAACAACTATCTCATATACGATTTTAATTTGAGATAAGGTGCAATATTACAGCTTTCATTCAACCCGGAGGGTAGAAGCGTTAAGCAAGTTGCCAAAGCAATTCATTTGTCTCAAGTATAAGAGCACTAGGTCCACCACGAGGATGAACAGGGAGATGGTCAATCCCCATGAAGAGAAAGCATGCCCAGGAAAAGAACAGATATGCTTGGCAAGGGCATTATCAAGTCTCTTATTCCTGATGGCATATAAGTGCTGATACAATCTGTCTTTAAGCCTTCTGTCCGTCTTTCCGGCGTAGAATGCTGGACAGCATGTGCAAAAGCAATATAAACTACTGTTTTCGTATCACAGGAAATACGATGATGTATAAAATATTTCCTTCCTTCAATGCAAAAACTACTACCTGTTTTAATATGTGAGCAGAAGTTACAGAAGCCGCAGGCAAAAGAACCATTAATTCTAGCACTACAAGTGCCATAAGGAGTCTGTAACAATTCTTTGATGTTTCTACCTCTTCTAAACACTACAACAGGTCTATCACCTAACTTCTCACCTACAGGTGCATTACTGGTGATAAAAAACCAGTTTTTAAACAAAATGTTCTGTATTGCATACGAGTTCACCCCAAATGTGGAAATGAAACTACAAGTAGAGGCCCTATGAGAGGCAGGTTCAATAGGAGACGTGGCATCAGAAAAGTTGCCAGAGGCACTAGATCTACGAACCACCACAGTGCAAGGCGACTCTTCTTGAAGCAAGAGAGGTCTGTAAAACCCACTAATTCTTTTATTCAAGACCTCTTCTATTAGTTCAGACACAAGAGTAGCTGGATAGCCACGGTTGACAAAGAGGTTTGTCAAAAATTGACATTCAACGTTAAAGTCTGACAATTGACTACAAATTCTCACGGCCCTCACTAGCTGCCCTTTGACTATTGCTTTTCTAAGTTTGAAGGGGTGAGAACTGGTATAATGAAGGAAGGAATTCACGTATGTATCTTTCCTATAAATTGTGGAAATTAACCTTCCTGTAATACCGTCCCTAGTCAGTTTTACATCAAGGTAATTCATACTAACACCATCAAACTGGAAAGTGAATTTAAGAAGCGGTGTTGTACTATTGATGTAATCGACAAAACTCTGTGCTGTTAAATGATCACCCTAAAAAAAAAAATGTCATCAAGGTAGCAGTATAGTAGAAAAGTTTACCATTCCACTCTGAGTTGTTTAAAACAAAATTTCTTTCCCAATAGGACATAAAAGGTTGGCTACGGCTGCCCCACATGGGGAGCCCATCGCAACCCCTCTTCTTTGAATGTAAATGTCTTTTTCAAACAGGAAATAATTTGATGACAAAATGATGTTAAGCAACTCAGTAACATTATTAATGACATTAATAGGAGCCTGAAGCTCACGCAAAGCAAGTCAATCCACTCAATGGCCTCCTGGTGTGGTATGGATGTATAAAGATCGACCACGTCTATGGTCAGAAAGTTAACATCCATATCCAACTCAAGCCCATTTAGGTCAGAAAGAAAAGACCATGAGTCTTTACAAATAGTAGGTACACTGTCAACATACTGGTTCAGTAAAGTATCCACGAATTTTGAACATGGGTAGGTGAGGAAAGCCTACCATCTATCAGTGCCCTCATAGGTGGATCCCCAAGGTTGTTGTGAATCTTGGGGATTCCAAACATGACAGGGGTCTTGGCGTGGAAAATGTCTATATATTTATATGTCTCCTCATCTATTCTGCCGTTGATGAAAAAATCCCTCAGATAACCCCTAATCCTACTGGCACTGATATTCATCTCGTTGACAGATGAGATTTCATATGAGTCAGAATCAAGGACCCTGTGCATTCTTTCTACATAGTCAGCCTGCTGCAAAATGGCCAAACCGCCACCTTTATCAGGCTTGATGATCCTGACCCGACATTGCGGAGGTCACGTAATGCTTCAAGTTGGTCCTTGGAAATATTGAAGCGGCTAGTACCAGCACAAGGCGCTTCAATAAAACCTGATGTCCAACTCACAGGCACTCTCAAACATTTTTAGGACCACATGGAGGCGGGTTGAAAGTACTAGGCAGTTTCAGCTTGAGGCCAGGAGTCTGTGGAAAAGTTAAACAGAAGTTTCAAATTTAGTTTACGTACATAACATTTTAAATCCAATAACACCCTGGCCAAGTCGCATTTGATAGAAGGTACAAAAGTATTACCCAAGGCTAACAGTTCAACAATTTCTGGTTCAAGGGTAAGGTGTGAAAAATTATAAATTGTAAAATCACCTTTCATATTCTTAACAACCTTAACAGGAGTGTTCAGAATGTAAAGGGGGTTTGTGATTAGTTGTTCAATTCGCATTCCCCCTGCCGCGACCCCTGTTGTTCCTGTTCCCTAAAAAATGATTGCTGGTATTTTGGGGTCCTTCATACCCAGCAGCAGGTGTCGTTTCATTCGACCCCCTACTGGTATCCTGTCTATTTTTATTACGGTTACTCCTACGTAAAGGTTGGTCATTTTGTGTTGGTACATCTTGACTATCCACAAACCCAGGACCAGTTGCTCTAACAGTCTCAGGTAACTCAGATGGATTAACCCCAAAACTACCCTCAGTTTGTACACGTAAATTAGGGAAGGCCATATCTTTAGAATAGGATGACCTATCCCTGTGTAATTTTTTGGCTTTATTTGTTTTCAATTTGACCATGTAGGTGTCAATGCTGGAAAAAATCCGTGAATGATCATATTTTAATTGTGAAAAAGCGTCATTCAACCTGATTTCCTCATCAAGCAAACAAACCTCTTTAGTCAAATCAGATATACAAATAGAATAGTGTTTAACTAGCAACTCAAGAAGATGTAAACCCTGCGACTGGAAAAGTGTCTTTAAGTCAATTAGGAAAGCATCGCTATTAATCAAGCCAGATGGTGCAAAATTACACCTAAGTCCCTTCGGAACAATGCCTTCACTTAGACATTGTTTAAAATAAGCAGTTTCCAGCTGCATTTTCCTGAGTTTAAGTGTTTTTGAATCCAAAAGTTTCAGTTTGTCTGCCAGAGAAACAGCAGCAGTGGCAGAAGCAGAGCGGTCCTGCACCGGCGGTGCATCATTAAAAGGTTTAACAAAAAGTAAAAAGTCACCTGTATTGGCAATCCATTCAGATATGGTGGCTCCACCGATAAGTGCTTCAGTCCGTTCTGCGTTTTCCGGTCGTATAAAAGGACGCTGGTTACCATTACTTTCAATAGGAAAAGCAGCATCAGGAGCAACGGCCCCAGAAGTTTGAATTACAGGTGAAACAGCCCTAGGAGGTTGTGCGGCTGGTATCGATGCCTGAGAATCAGGAACATTACAGTGCCCATTCATAGAAAGTCTCAAAATTGAAGGTTCACCATGTCGCGAAGATAAAGAGCTTTCAAATGCATTAAAGCTCATTGAGCATCAATTTTCTGCGACAGCGAAAACAGCAGGTTAGGCATACCAATAGTGTCCCCATTTGTTGTATCTTGAATCACTTGGCTTGCTGGGCTCTCCATGTCAAAGGTTCCACAAAAAGAAACTGGTAAACACTTGAAAAAATCCACAAACGTCTGAAAGCAAGGAAACCAAAGAACAAGGCAGAAGCCCTCACAGTCCTAAACGCAATTTATTAAAACAGAAAATCACAGCGTTTTGCCACACACATATGGTGGCTTCTTCAGAGGATACAAAGGCAACCAAACACAAGCAGTTAAATACTGGAAGTTAATTGAAGTCAACTGCTATCAATTAACCACAAATTATGCAACAAGATGCCTGCATTAAACTGAAGAAGTAAAATGCAAAAAGCCTCAGGCATAGTTTAAATACATGCTAAACTGTTGATGTAGTTAAAAGACTGTGACAATACAAAAAGACACAATATTTTGACACAGTCAAACCCAAATAAAATTCAGTATATTTCCTAAGAAATAAAAATACACAAGAAAAAAGTGTCACAAAATTATTGTGTCTTTTTGTATTGTCACAGTCTTTTAACTACATCAACAGTTTAGCATGTATTTAAACTATGCCTGAGGCTTTTTGCATTTTACTTCTTCAGTTTAATGCAGGCATCTTGTTGTATAATTTGTGGTTAATTGATAGCAGTTGACTTCAATTAACTTCCAGTATTTAACTGCTTGTGTTTGGTTGCCTTTGTATCCTCTGAAGAAGCCACCATATGTGTGTGGCGAAAACGCTGTGATTTTCTGTTTTAATAAATTGCGTTTAGGACTGTGAGGGCTTCTGCCTTTTTCTTTGGTTTCCTTGCTTTCAGACGTTTGTGGATTTTTCAAGTGTTTACCAGTTTCTTTTTGTGGAACCTTTGACATGGAGAGCCCAGCAAGCCAAGTGATTCAAGATACAACAAATGGGGACACTATTGGTATGCCTGACCTGCTGTTTTCGCTGCAGAAAATTGATGCGCTCAATGAGCTTTAATGCATTTGAAAGCTCTTTATCTTCGACATGGTGAACCTTCAATTTGAGACTTTCTATGAATGGGCACTGTAATGTTCCTGATTCTCAGGCATCGATACCAGCCGCACAACCTCCTAGGGCTGTTTCACCTGTAATTCAAACTTCTGGGGCGTTGCTCCTGATGCTGCTTTTCCTATTGAAAGTAATGGTAACCAGCGTCCTTTTATACGACGAAAACGCAGAACGGACGAAGCACTTATCGGTGGAGCCACCATATCGAATGGATTGCCAATACAGGTGACTTTACTTTTGTTAAACCTTTAATGATGCACCCGGTGCAGGACCGCTCTGCTTCTGCCACTGCTGCTGTTTCTCTGGCAGACAAACTGAAACTTTTGGATTCAAAACACTTAAACTCAGGAAAATGCAGCTGAAACTGCTTACTTTAAACAATGCCTAAGTGAAGGCATTGTTCAAGGGACTTAGGTGTAATTTTGCACCATCTGGCTTGATTAATAGCGATGCTTTCTAATTGACTTAAAGACACTTTTCCAGTCGCAGGGTTTACATCTTCTTGAGTTGTTAGTTAAACACTATTCTATTTGTATATCTGATTTGACTAAAGAGGTTTGTTTGCTTGATGAGGAAATCAGGTTGAATAACGCTTTTCACAATTAAAATATGATCATTCACGGATTTTTCCAGCATTGACACCTACATGGTCAAATTGAAAACAAATAAAGCCAAAAATTACACAGGATAGGTCATCCTATTCTAAAGATATGGCCTTCCCTAATTTACGTGTACAAACTGAGGGTAGTTTTGGGGTTAATCCATCTGAGTTACCTGAGACTGTTAGAGCAACTGGTCCTGGGTTTGTGGATAGTCAAGATGTACCAACACAAAATGACCAACCTTTACGAGGAGTAACCGTAATAAAATAGACAGGATACCAGTAGGGTCGAATGAAACGACACCTGCTGCTGGTATGAAGGACCCCAAAATACCAGCAATAATTTTAGGAACAGGAACAACAGGGGTCGCCGAGGGGAATGCTAATGAACAACTAATCACAAACCCCTTTACATTCTGAACACTCCTGTTAAGGTTGTTAAGAATATGAAAGGTGATTTTACAATTTATAATTTTCACACCTTACCCTTGAACCAGAAATTGTTGAACTGTTAGCCTTGGGTAATACTTTTGTACCTTCTATCAAATGCGACTTGGCCAGGGTGTTATTGGATTTAAAATGTTATGTACGTAAACTAAATTTGAAACTTCTGTTTAACTTTTCACAGACTCCTGGCCTCAAGCTGAAACTGCCTAGTACTTTCAACCCGCCTCCATGTGGTCCTAAAATGTTTGAGAGTGCCTGTGAGTTGGACATCAGGTTTGTATTGAAGCGGCCTTGTGTTGGTACTAGCCGCTTCAATATTTCCAAGGACCAACTTGAAGCATTACGTGACCTCCGCAATGTCGGGGTCAGGATCATCAAGCCTGATAAAGGTGGCGGTTTGGCCATTTTTGAGCAGGCTGACTATGTAGAAAGAATGCACAGGGTCCTTGATTCTGACTCATATGAAATCTCATCTGTCAACGAGATGAATATCAGTGCCAGTAGGATTAGGGGTTATCTGAGGATTTTTTCAGGAACGGCAGAATAGATGAGGAGACATATAAATATATAGACATTTTCCACGCCAAGACCCTGTCATGTTTGGAATCCCCAAGATTCACAAAACCTTGGGGATCCACCTATGAGGGCACTGATAGATGGTAGGCTTTCCCTCACCTACCCATGTTCAAAATTCGTGGATACTTTACTGAACCAGTATGTTGACAGTGTACCTACTATTTGTAAAGACTCATGGTCTTTTCTTTCTGACCTAAATGGGCTTGAGTTGGATATGGATGTTAACTTTCTGACCATAGACGTGGTCGATCTTTATACATCCATACCACACCAGGAGGCCATTGAGTGGATTGACTTGCTTTTGTGAGCTTCAGGCTCCTATTAATGTCATTAATAATGTTACTGAGTTGCTTAACATCATTTTGTCATCAAATCATTTCCTGTTTGAAAAGACATTTACATTCAAAGAGGGTTGCCATGGGCTCCCCATGTGGGGCAGCCGTAGCCAACCTTTTATGTCCTATTGGGAAAGAAATTTTGTTTTAAACAACTCAGAGTGGAATGGTAAACTTTTCTACTATACGTTACCTTGATGACATTTTTATTCTTTTTAGGGGTGATCATTTAACAGCACAGAGTTTTGTCGATTACATCAATAGTACAACACCGTTTCTTAAATTCACTTTCCAGTTTGATGGTGTTAGTATGAATTACCTTGATGTAAAACTGACTAGGGACGGTATTACAGGAAGGTTAATTTCCACAATTTATAGGAAAGATACATACGTGAATTCCTTCCTTCATTATACCAGTTCTCACCCCTTCAAACTTAGAAAAGCAATAGTCAAAGGGCAGCTAGTGAGGGCCGTGAGAATTTGTAGTCAATTGTCAGACTTTAACGTTGAATGTCAATTTTTGACAAACCTCTTTGTCAACCGTGGCTATCCAGCTACTCTTGTGTCTGAACTAATAGAAGAGGTCTTGAATAAAAGAAATAGTGGGTTTTACAGACCTCTCTTGCTTCAAGAAGAGTCGCCTTGCACTGTGGCGGTTCGTAGATCTAGTGCCTCTGGCAACTTTTCTGATGCCACGTCTCCTATTGAACCTGCCTCTCATAGGGCCTCTACTTGTAGTTTCATTTCCACATTTGGGGTGAACTCGTATGCAATACAGAACATTTTGTTTAAAAACTGGTTTTTTATCACCAGTAATGCACCTGTAGGTGAGAAGTTAGGTGATAGACCTGTTGTAGTGTTTAGAAGAGGTAGAAACATCAAAGAATTGTTACAGACTCCTTATGGCACTTGTAGTGCTAGAATTAATGGTTCTTTGCCTGCTTCTGTAACTTCTGCTCACATATTAAAACAGGTAGTAGTTTTGCATTGAAGGAAGGAAATATTTTATACATCATCGTATTTCCTGTGATACGAAAACAGTAGTTTATATTGCTTTTGCACATGCTGTCCAGCATTCTACGGAAAGACGGACAGAAGGCTTAAAGACAGATTGTATCAGCACTTATATGCCATCAGGAATAAGAGACTTGATAATGCCCTTGCCAAGCATATCTGTTCTTTTCCTGGGCATGCTTTCTTTCATGGGGATTGACCATCTCCCTGTTCATCCTCGTGGTGGACCTAGTGCTCTTATACTTGAGACAAATGAATTGCTTTGGCAACTTAAGCTTAACGCTTTCTACCCTCCGGGTTGAATGAAAGCTGTAATATTGCACCTTATCTCAAATTAAAATCGTATATGAGATAGTTGTTCCCTTTTACTTTAAGAATCACATTTGCCTTGACATTTTGATTTAGTCCTTTTGCATTAGCCCACTATGTGTGGGTACAGTGTCAAGCCACTTGGTGGCACTGTTTCCTACCTTTCTGTTGGTATTTGACCTAGCAAGGTTTGGCTTAGGTTGTTATATTTACATTTAGTACTTTTACTTAATTTTAAGGTCACACTTTAGATGTGGGTTGTCTACATCTTTGAATTTATATTAACTTTAGTAAAAGTTACTCATTTGTTTTATTATGTTGTTCCCCTTTTAAAATAATGTATACTTGGGAATGACTATTTAGCATTTTGCTTTTAAATGTACATATAATTTTGTGACACTTTTTCTTGTGTATTTTATTTCTTAGGAAATATACTGAATTTTATTTGGGTTTGACTGTGTCAAAATATTGTGTCTTTGTATTGTCACAGTCTTAACTACATCAACAGTTTAGCATGTATTTAAACTATGCCTGAGGCTTTTTGCATTTTACTTCTTCAGTTTAATGCAGGCATCTTGTTGCATAATTTGTGGTTAATTGATAGCAGTTGACTTCAATTAACTTCCAGTATTTAACTGCTTGTGTTTGGTTGCCTTTGTATCCTCTGAAGAAGCCACCATATGTGTGTGGCGAAAACGCTGTGATTTTCTGTTTTAATAAATTGCGTTTAGGACTGTGAGGGCTTCTGCCTTGTTCTTTGGTTTCCTTGCTTTCAGCAGACTGGAGCTACAATCAGTTATGGCGAGTATTCCCGCCTATGCGGCTTAAATATGCCGCATTTCCCGCAGTTTTCTGTGACTGGCCATTTTTGAATATTCTCTGCTGACTGCAGACCTGCTTAGCAATGGTTAATCAAACATTTATTACTATATATATGTTAACAGTGGATGTTTACCCTCAGCTGTTGTGGCTTAGTGGTTCAGTACTTTGATTATGGTGCACAGTGTCCTGGGTTCAAACCTTAGCATTGCATTTTATTTTACTACTGTCCAGACAAGTTAGGGGGGCGTGGCTGTGTTTAAGCAACTTTGCTCTACGTTGCTCCACGTTGCCCGACGGTGTGCTGGTTGGTGCGGCGCGCACCTCCGCGTAAACCGATTGCACTGGGTAAAGTGCTATTTAGCTTTGGGCAACTATTTTGCACTGGGTAAAGCGCGATTTAGCTATGGGCAACTACATTGCACTGGGTAAAGTGGGAGTTAGCTTGAGGCAACTATATTGCAATGAATGAAGCGCTGCTTTACTGAGGGCAATTTTATATTGGGATCCTTTAAAATATTTATTTTATTCACTGATACATTGGCCATTTCACTGCTTTTTAGTTATGTTTAACCATATATGTTGGGTATTATTCCATATACTGATTTAAAAAAGAAATACAAAAGGGAGTGGTGGGACTCAAACCGTGAATGCCTCTTCTTTGTGCAAATGCTCTACCATTATGCTATTGCTATTTGCTGTGATTTGCTTAAACATTCTTTCTTATGCTCTTCCATGTCAGAATTGCTAACTGTAGCTAAGCGATGGGCACACCCACGCACACATGCGCAAATACGGGCAGCTATTTTGGGTATTTAAAAAAACTTTTAATGTTATGCGTTTTAGATGTGTGATGGGGGTTTACAATATCACACAGTGAGGCATTGGGTGCAGGGACATTTGAGCGGACTCACTCTTGTTTATTTCTTTTATTTTCAACACTTGCAGGGGCATGGACATTTAGGCTGCTCGGCAGTCAGACACGCCCCCTGCTTTCTTACATGGTCTGTGTAGGACTTACGGTTGGGTCAGCGTGCCCTCATGCATATTCATGGCATGCTAACGTCATACTGTTCAACTGCAGTCTCTGAGTAAGACTTATTAAGTCTTACATGGAGGATTGGTGAATCCGAGGGAAAGTGAAAGAATGATAATGACAATTAAGAAACATGCTACACATTGTAGATACAATATGTACAATATAAACATTCAGCATGGTTAGCACACAAAAGTGCAAGGCTGTGACCAAGTAATATGTACAATATATATATATATATATATATATATATATATATATATATATATATATATATATATGGGTCTACCTGATATGGTCGACAGTTCATATGGTTGAAATTCATTTGGTAGATGGCTCATTTGGTCGACAACCGGTATTCAAGGCACTTAACAGGGATTCGCCCCCCTCCCCAAAGCTGTGTGACCCTGGAGTTGATATATATAGTTAGTTTGAATGCTGAGATGTATGACGATGGTCTCATTATGGTGACCATCAACATTAAAGATTTATTCTCAGTCATTCCACACCATGAGGACTTGGAGTGGTTTTATGAATATTTGTGTTTCAACTCCAGTCTAGCGCATAACACCATCTTGACTGTGCATACATGTATGGAGCTTGTGCTTGAAAACAATTTTATTTGCTTTGAGGGCCAGCTTTTTAAACAAAAACAAGGAGTAGCGATGGTTTTGCCAACATTGTGCTGGCACACTGGGAGGATTTATTTATTTTAAATTCAACCTACAAAGACTCTTGGGCACTATACGAGCGGTACCTTGATGACCTGGTAACTTCTGGAAGGGTAGTGAAGAAGAACTAGATAGGTTCTTCATTTACATTAACCAAACCACCTCCTTAAATTCACCATGGCCAGAGATAACGACCAACTGAATTTTCTGGATGTAACAGTCAAAAAAGACTATGTAAACAAGGCTTTCACTTCCCATTTGTATAGGAAGCCAACATACTCAAACTCATTGTTGCATTTTGATAGCTGGCACCCGGTACCAAAAAAGGGCCCTAGTCAAGGGCCAGTATATTAGGTTAGCTAGAATGGTGTCAGGACTGGATGATTTTTTGAGTGAGTGTGCTAAGTTAAAAAACATGCTGACCAGAAGGGGTTACCCTGGCAATTTTGTTTAAAAAGTTGCCAATGAGGTAATTAGAAAAAGGGAAATCGGGACTTTTTTTTGCTTATTGTCCAATGAGAATGGCCCCACTGGAGCAATTCAGACTGGGAGACAGGATTGTTTCTCAAGAGCCTTTATTCTTCCTTTTAGTGTTGACTTCTATGACATCAGAAACATTATATGTAGATTATGGGACATAGGTTCATAGGTTCATAGGTAGGTGCTAAGTTATTGGTCAGAGGGCCTACGTAAGCCTAGCTAACAAGTTTCCCTATCTTATGCCAACCAGGAAAGTTATTTTCCTGTGCCACTGTCGAGCAGAGACACAGAAGTGATCCCTGGGGTGTATTTCCTATTTCCCATCCACTCATCAAGATTTTTCTTGAAGAGTGCTACTGAAGAACTTTGCTTGGCTTAGATGGGTAGCATGTTCCAGAGTATGGGAAGTCTCTGGGACAGGAATCTATCCCTCCAGCATATCCTGTTTTTTGTGGTGACAAGGTTTATGTCCCTAGACCATGTAGCTCAGAGGGATTAGGATTTCTTTAGGTGTAGTATGTCCAACAGTTCTGGGTTTGACATAGCTTTACATGTTAGGCAGAGATCACCTCAGAGTAGGCGATATGCCATGGAGTAAAGCTGGAGTTTTTTGAAACGGCCAGTGTAGGGCATCTGTTTATGGCTAGTAATCCTCTTTGTGAGGTACTTCTGTGGCCTTTCCAGCTGCTGCAGATGACTTGTGAGGTACATTCCAAAAGGAGCGTTGTACTTTATAATGGGTCTAATGAGTGTCAAGTAGAGGGGAACAATGACCTCTTTTTTCCTGGATGAGAACCCTTTTATGATGAGGTGTGGCACATAGAAGGACTTCCTGACTACTGTGGTAATGTGTCTATCAAAGAACAGACTACTGTCCACCTGGGTCTCAAGGTCTCTTATCACACATTCGGTGTTAAGTAGACTGCTGTCTATGTAGTAGTTCATGGGTACAGAGTTTTTACCAAAGGGGATGACAATGCACTTTTTGTCATTGAGCTTGAGGCCATGGCTCTGACGCCAGGCATCTATCTCAGTGAGGCCCTTCTGTAGGATTTCCACATCATTTGGGGACTTGACTATGGTTCCTAGTTTGAAATCATCTGCAAACTTCGTTAACCAGAGGCCTTCTGTGTTAAGTAGATACCAAACAGGAGAGGTCCCAGGAATGAACCCTGTGGTACTCCACTTGTCTCTGCTTTGAGGTCAGATTTGGAGTGTGCAACTTTTACAGTGTGGGTTCTGTCAGTGAGCCAGTTGGCAACCCATCTTGTGACATAGGGATTTATACCTAGTTTAGTGAGTTTAGCTATAATTCCTGAATGGGGGATGGTGTTGAAAGCCTTTGCGAGGTCAAGATAGGCTGTGTGAACCACCTTACCCTCATCTATGGCTTTGGTGATTGCCTCAAAGAAGTCGATCAGGTTCATTAGGCATGATCTGCCTTTCACAAACCTGAACTGGGTGGGATCCAGAATTTGGAGGTTACCAATGTCTTTGTTTATGAGTTCCATGATATGTTCCATGGCCTTGCAGACCAGGCTCGTCAAGCTAATAGGGCGATAGTTCCAAGGAATCAGTGGTGGCTCCCCCTTTGTGGAGTGGGATAACTGTTGCTGTATGCCATTCAGTGGGCACAAAGCCTGATGTGAGGCTATGATTGAACATGGTGCTTAGGTGGGGAGCCAGTTTGTTCTGAAGTTCGTGTAAAATGCAGTCTGGGATGTTGTCCGGTCCCATGGATGCTGTGTGTTTTGCTTTGGAGAGTGCAGCTTTTACCTGCATAGTTGTGATTACAGGGACTCTGCAGTCTTCCTGTATAGATATGGTCCCTTTAGGGGGTGGGGGGGGGGTAAAGTTAGCACTGAACCTATCTGCCAGGATGTTGGCAATATCAGTTGGTTCTGTAATTTTTGTGCTGTTGTGCAGTAACTCAGAACAGAGCTGGGTGTTGCCATTGAGATTCTTTACATAGCTATAGAATGCTTTGTGGTTGTCCTTAGAATCAGTGGCAATTTTTTTTTCATAGCTAGCTTTGGAGGATCTTATAAGGGATCTCAGCTTCTTACTGAGGCTGACCAGGGAGCTCCTCCACTCATGGGATTTTACTCTCTTTTGCAAAAATTTCTTCCTTCTGTTGTACAGTTTGTTTATGGCAGGGGACCACCAGATTGGCTTCCTTTTTTGAAGGATAGTGTCTTAGTTCTGTTTGGGATAGCACGACTCATGGACTCATGTAAGTGCTTATAGAGTGCATTTGTGTAGGATTCAGCAGTTGTAACTGTATTGTCCATCTGCATGGGTGTCATGAAGTTCACCACTTTTGTCTTAAGAAGCATGAAGTTGGCTTTAGAGAATTTTTTACCGTGGTTTCCTTAATGGGGGGTGGGGGCGGGATGTGGATATCAAGGGTGATTAGCTTATGGTCGGATTGGACCAATGAGGAGTTGACTTCAGGTGTGGAACACCAGTCACTCATGTTAGTAATGACTAGGTCTAGGATATTGTTGCCCCTGGTGGGGGTGTGGAAATGTTGATCCTGGGCATTGGAGTTTATGAATTCCAGAAAGCATTGTGTGAAGGAGTTGGTACACAAGTAGTTTTCCCAGTTAATGGTGGGGTAGTTGAAATCGCCCATTATTAAGGTGTTTGGTTGAACCCTAATATTTTCTAGTACATCAAGAAAAGAGGAGTGGGAATCTTGGGGCATGGTGGGGGATCTGTAGCAAGCTACAATTTGGATTGCAGTTTTGCCCAGAGTTAGTTGCACTTGGATAACCTCAGATGCAGTATGCTGAGCAACTAGCCTGGAGGTGTGGATATCCTTAATGAATATGGACACACCACCGCCTTTGGTGTTCCAGTCCAGGTTACATGGCCGAAAAGTGTGGTATGAGTTATAGCTTGGTAGTGCAGGGGTGTTGTCTGGAGCCTTGAACCAAGTCTCAGTCACTGCACAGATATTGATGTTCTCCATTTTAAGGAGTGCCTCAAGTGAGTGCATTTTGAGATTTAGACTTCTAGCATTGAGTAGCATTACCCTCAGTTTTTGCTTGCCTGTTCCTGTTACGGTGGTAAATTTGTCATTTGAACCTTGCCTAAAAAAGGCACTATAGGGGCAGCAAGAGCCTTAGCCAGTATCCGGAATCCCAGGGGCGACTGGTGCAGGCCATCTCTGGCAAAGCATCATGGCCTGTTGACCATGTCATTCCAAACAGACAGATACTGGATCCCCCTAGAATGACACCAGAAGCTCAGCCAATTGTTGAAGTCAATCATTTTGTCCTTGTACTGCAGTATCATTCTGGGCGATGGCAGAATGCTACTCAGGGCTTTGGTCATACCTGCCTGGGCTACAAGATCGGAGACATGTTCACTAATGACAACAGATTTCACTCAGTAGTGGGAAATAAGCCCACTATAGTTTACAAGAGGGAAGTTAGTTTAAAGGGCCTGTTAGAAAGAGACTCTTGTGCACCCACACAGGGTGGTTGCTACAAATGTGGGAGATGTAAATAGTGTCCAGCCATGTTTCAAGGTGAGACCATCAAAATCACTGGTTATGGTATGGTAAAACCTAGGAAGAGATATTCCTGTTACTCAAAGGGGGTGGTGTATGTCGCAGTGTGTGACCTATGAAACAGTTTCTATATTGGTATGACAAAAAGAGCACCAAGGCAAAGGGTGTATCAACACCTGTATGACATCAGGAATAAAAATATAAACAGCACTTTGTACAAGCACATTTCTGCGTGCCCCACACATACATTTAAGTATGGGGCCATAGACCATATTGACCTTGGAGCAAGAGGGGGACCAATGGATGAATGGCTAGAATTTAAGGAATTGGCATGGCAGATTAAAACCAATGCCTTCCAAGTACCAAGTCTTAATGACAGAATTTCCTTGAGTTCTGTTTTAAAATTAAAATCAATGTACATTTTATAGGTTTATCAGTTGTATTTTTTGAAAGAATACCAAGTTTTAACATTTTTTTTAACTTTGTATAATGTTTGTTTTAGAGGAAATGATGTAATTACATTGACCAATGGTTAGGTGGGGTGGTGTATATACATTTGTCATGATCATGTGACTTTATTCTGATGAAGTCTGAAACTTGACGAAAAGCACTTAAATAAACCTGGATTTTTGCTGGTGGTCTGTGCTGCATGCTTCTTTCATCTATTTGTTGCTTTTGAGTGGTTTTACTTTGTTTTTTTTTCTTGGGGTTTAATATCAGTTGTGTCTTACTTAGCCAGATCACCTTTCTTAGATCATGGAAATGATCAAGGACAATGGCAACCTACAGACAGTGGACCCATCAAAATTTGGCTTTGTTAAGGGAAGGTCTGGCTTACTTATTTATTTATTTTTTGAGTGGTTTTACTTTGTTTTTTTCTTGGGGTTTAATATCAATTGTGTCTTACTTAGCCATCTCACCTTTCTTAGATCATGGAAATGATCAAGGACAATGGCAACCTACAGACAGTGGACTCATCAAAATTTGGCTTTGTTAAGGGAATGTCTTGCTTATTTAACCTGGTAGACTTCTTCAAGAGGGTCACCAAGGCTATGGATGAGGGGAAAATAAAGCATACCACCTACCTTAACCTGGCCAAGTTATTCAACACAATACCTCACTCAGGTATTGTTGACAAACTCTCAGAACTAGGCATAAATCCCTCCATAACTTGCTGGATTTCTGGTTGGCTCACAGATAGGACCTAATAAGTCAAGATCAGTGAGACCAACTCCTCCAAGAGACTGATCACCAGCAGAGTACCCCAGGGCTCCATGTTGGTCCCTTTCCTGTTTGGCATATACTTCTTGGAAGTAAAGGCTCATGGCAAAGGCCTCTGGCTCACAAAGTTCACAGATGACTGCAAATTGGGAGCTTTCATAGATTTCCTCATGACAGTACCATCTTACAAGTGGGTCTAACAATAAATGGCTGGTGCCAAAGCCACAGATTAAGTCTCAATACAAAGAAATGCATTATAGTGTCCTTTGGGAAATCATCCACCCAAGCTAATTATTCCATCAAAAAGCACCCTTAAGAGTCAACCCGATAGGGATTGGGGAACATTTGTTGACAGCAATCTGACCTTCAACCAACATGTAGCCAAGATTCTATGAAAATCTTTTTATGTTGCCCAACTCATAAGCAAGGGAATTGCATCCAAATTCAAGGAAGTTAAAATACCTTTCTACTCAGCCCTTGTTAGATCCATCACACCTTGCCTTAAGGCCCTATCTCTGTAGTCAGTCTGCTACAGGCTACTGAGAGATGGTCAATGCCTGGCATATAAAGCATGCTCAGATCTAGATCTGATTGCTCTCTTGCACATTCACAAAACAAAGAGCACAAGAAAAACTAGATCCAAGGAACTAAACTTTCCCTGTGTCATAATCAAAACATGCTGGAAACGGGATATGTGTCTCAAAGGATCCCCGTGGTATGGAATAAGTTCACCATCTTTGTGAAGCAAAGTTCATTCCTGACCCTATTCAGAAGAAACCTTGACCATTGGATGGGAAATCATAAATTCACCCCGGTCTGGCCCCCGTTTTTCTGATGGGCAGAGGTCAATAGTAAGTAAATCAATCCCAAACTAACATACCCCCCCAACATAACCCTTAGCTACATACTTACTAACATACCCCATCATATAAGCATCCAAGGATCTCAGAGACAAAACAGCACTGAGTTGTACAGCTAGGCTTGTAAAGACCCATGTGGTCAGTAGTATAGTATAAAGTTATGAACCTAAGAGCCTAAGTGTACTTTGTGAACAATAGGCAGCTTTAGGCATATGGACTGTCAATGTAGAGGGATCATTAGTACATACATCAGGAAGCCAGATGTGTACAGCAGCATGAGGTATATGAAAGGTCCATGCATAGAGTCCTGTGGTACAGGAAAGAGAGGGAGAGGGAGAGACAGCATACAAGAGTTATGGAGGCAGCTTAAAGGATTAGTTTGCGTATATATTATAAAATGACAACTGACATACATCACAAATTGTTTCAAGCAGCTGCATTTCAAAGTAGCAATAATCTGTTATCCGTACATTGTGCCACTTTTACTGAACTTTAAATCATTCTGTAGTCACTAGCAATGAGAAGCTTACATAACCCTGGAGAAATACTATTATCCATGTGTATGGCTTGGATTAACACACACATGGTATAAATAGACTGTGCAGCCAAACAAACAAACAAACAAAATAACAAACAAACAAACAAAATAACAAACAAACATTTTGTACACATCACAAGGAATGCTGTAGAAACTTTTCTTTTGTTTCTTAGTTATTATTTCCAAAATAAATGTTTTTTTCTCTTTAACGTAAGTTAACTGGGCTTTTGTAATAGCATTAACAATGTTGACACATCCCGTATGCTTGGCTATCATGCCTCCAGCATGTACCCTTATGTTGTTTAATTAGATCCTGTGTTTTATTATTAGTAAATGAATTTCTTTGTTCAAATTACTTGTGATGCCACCTTGAATATACTTAGGGATATGAAGATTTATCCCATTAGCTTGACTGGTTTTGGATTACTTCTTTTACTTTCTATTGTCTGCAAGTTTTTGGACTGAATTAATATTACCTGAACACATGGCCTATATTCATTGTTAATATGTTGTATCCAACACAGACTGCCACTCAATGGAGCAGTTCAAGAAATTATTTATTCAGTTGAAAGACATAAAAAGTGCATTGATCTGAGTTTGTGCAAACAGAAATTTGTCCACAGTAATATTTGAGAATGCACTGCCATTTATTGGTCCCCGTGGTATTAAGAATGATTTTGATCAAAGCCTTTTAGGAATATCCACTTCAGCACTGCTGTGTAGTATCTAGAGGACTTTTAATCCTATCTTTAATGTTTTAATAGAACAATGCATGCCATCATCACATACACAACTTGTTCAGTAAATTCAGAATTATTTCTAGTCAATCAGAACTTAACCAGGCAAAAACATGTACTTTCACATGACACACTCTGCCATTACAGGTACTATTAGTGTCACATGTTCATTGTGGCAATGGGCAGCATAGCAAAAATGGAGTTTTGGCAATGTTTTTGCTCAAAACTGTCTTTGGGCTACAAGGACCCTTGGGCAGAAAGGACTACTGTCTTTTTAAAGCATCTTTATTAATCACAGACCTCCTTTAGGTGGGAATATGTGACAGAAAGGAATCATATGAGTGGAAGTAGAAGCCACTTAGCTGTGAGGGTTATAATCTACCTCTGTGGATCCCTTGTGAGGAGTTAATAAATGCCATATAAAAAGGGTCTACCTATAATGAGCATGGAGAGCCTGGAGAGCCTGAAGATTCTGGGATTTCATATGGCATTGCCAAGACAAGCAACTGAAATGAGAAGAGCCTAAATTTTATCTATATTGACCATACCATTGTCCCTCAAATACTCAATCAAAGTTGTTTTTAACAGACATCTATAGAGTACAGATGTTGAGACCAAAGTGACAAATGTTACTATCAGACAGAAAGACAGGTCAAAGCTTATCTGCAGAAGGAGGCTGTTGGTAAGCTTAGGCAGTTTAGTTGTGGGAATGTTTTGTGAAAGAATATTCAGTTAAACCGAGTGCTTATGTAAGTTTAAGGTTATGCAAATGTATATAGTGTGATGTAATATGAAGTGAGCATCTAATAAAGAATTTCAATGAATCAGTATTTGAGAGGCTAAAATCAACATATTTTTTTACAGAGAGAGAGATAGAGAGTGGAGAGCTACAAACAATGATTTGAAGGCAGCATTAAAACAGCATTAAAGATAAGCATTATAGATTAATTTAATAGTAACTTGTTATTTTTAACTTGATATGGGCAAAAGACAAGTCTTTTATGAGCCTAGCATTGGGATTTAGTGAGAGAGAGAGACAGAGTGAAAGAGTCAGAGAGACGAAGATCATAAAATGGAGCAAGATGAGGTGGTATGTCCATTCCTTTGTATAGATCAGCATAGAGTAGCATCTCACAAAAGGTGACAGGGAAAGGAGACTTGGACTTGTTTTTGATATATTAGCATGGAATTTCCCATATCCAGCTTAATAGCCACATTTTCCTGGTATCCTATCTAATTGTGGTTTTGCAAAAATGGACGCATTATCCAACATTTCACATTTATTGCTGAACCAAAGGTTATTTTACTGAAAAGCTAGGACAACCATTCAACCTATGAAGCAAGTGTTTAGGAAGAAAGTAGAATGCCTTGAGGGTGTCCATGTGGGCACAGAGAGGCCTTGTGTACTGTCAACAGGCATCATATAGTGGCCAAGACTGATCCTAAACCTGAGTGCTAAGAGGTGGTATTACAAAACATTGCACCATGTTGAGAAATCTTCAGTCCAGGATGAGCTAGCAAAAACAGATGATATGAGAAACATCGCACTTTCTGAGAAATGTGACAATATCTGCTGAAATTTTATCACAGTGGGCTGCATCTGAACAGATTATATGAATTACCAACATCCATCCCTGACATAGCTTTGAGGACATCCAGGTAGTGTACTCAGAATTAACAAACCTTACATAACCAAGTCTGACCCTCCTTTTGTTTAACATTTGAATTATATTTCTAGCCTTAGAATATACTTTTCTTCTGGATCTCACAGACACATTGGTGCTGAATATGCAAACATCCCCTGCTGTTTGAGTATAGTGATGCAACTATTAGGCAAGGGATTTTAATGCCAAAAAAGTGGTTTCAATAACCATTAAAATACATCATCCCAGTATTATAATGAGATATGTGAGGGCAGTGAATTATGTATTTATTTTCCTATAAAAATATTTGCTGTTCCTCCTGTTATACTCATAACTCAGCTTGGGACTCTAGCAAAATATTATAAAGGATTACTTATTAGGAAATGTTTTAACATATTCAAAATGTGAGATCCTTATTCAGCAGCAGCATAGATCTGAGCCCAGTTATGGCACTTTAACTACAGTTTACTGTTTTATTAATGAAGTACATCAAATAGGGGAAAAGCCCATATAACTGCTGCCATTTCTTTACCTAAAATGGGCCTTCACGACTTTTGACCATACAATTGTTCGTCAAAAACTCCATCAGAGTTATTTTTAGCAGATGTCTATAGTTAGTTTGCTGACTATGTGGCTACATACTTCTCAACCTCTTGGAGCAA